>NC_139707.1:40587012-40862012 GCF_964188405.1 Protomyctophum parallelum | reverse complement strand
TGGCTGTGAGGAGCTGGTCTGTTGGAAAAAATTGGAATGCTTTGGTCTTCAAAGAACTCTAAAGTTGGGTTCTCTAAAGCCCCTCCTTTAGGTGAGCTCGCATTATTATAGCAGGAGCCGCGCGCGGCGGAATGAAGGCCTCTCCGCGATGTGTCATATCACAGTCTGATTGTTACCGCCGGCTTCCTTCGTTTCCCTGCCATGCACGTCGCCGGGGCGGCTAGCGGAATGGAATAACCCATTCTGACCTGAGATCAGATTCTAAAAAATGTCTTCTACATCCTGACAGTTTTCCATTCTGACCTGAGATCAGATTCTAAAAAAATGTCTTCTACATCCTGACAGTTTTCCATTCTGACCCGAGATCAGATTCTAAAAATGTCTTCTACATCCTGACAGTTTTCCATTCTGACCTGAGATCAGATTAAAAAAAATGTCTTCTACATCCTGACAGTTTTCCATTCTGACCTGAGATCAGATTCTAAAAATGTCTTCTACATCCTGACAGTTTTCCATTCTGACCTGAGATCAGATTCTAAAAAATGTCTTCTATACATCCTGACAGTTTTCATTCTGACCTGAGATCAGATTCTAAAAATGTCTACTACATCCTGACAGTTTTCCATTCTGACCTAAGATCAGATTCTAAAAATGTCAGTCGCTCTTCGATTTTTCAAAAATAGCAGACCTACAAGCTCGGTGGCGCGCTATGAGCTTGTAGATCTGCTATTTTTCAATAGCTAAAGCATGACATGATGCTATAACACCAAAATGGGTTCCCGGCCCAAAATGGGATAATGCAAAAAGGGAAATGCACTCAAATACACACCCCCTGAATCTTGTTTCTTATTCCCCCCCCACCGTCCTTAACCATGTTGTTTTGTGTATATGTTTCATGTGTGTACAGTACACGTATGCATGTGTTGTTGTTTTTTTGTCTCTTTGGAGATGAGATGGAGTGTGTGTGTGTGTGTGTGTGTGTGTGTGTGTGTGTGTGTGTGTGTGTGTGTGTGTGTGTGTGTGTGTGTGTGTGTGTGTGTGTGTGTGTGTGTGTGTGTGTGTGTGTGTGTGTGTGTGTGTGTGTGTGTGTGTGTGTGTGTGTGTAAACGGTTGTTTAGATGAATGGCATATTGTAGCAGAAGACTTCAGGCTCTGGGGAAACCGTGTTGATCATTCAAAGAATATTTCCTCTTTTGGTTTGTGCACGAACGCACACGAACGCACACACACGCACACACACGCACACACACACACAGACACACACACACACACACCCAATACATAATATTTGTCTCTGAATAAAGGCTGCAATGAGAATGGTGCAGGTAATAAAGGTGTCAAGTTTCTTCTCAAAAAATATTTTTTGCGGGTTAAAATGCAATTTCTTTCTCTCCACCTCTCTCTCTGTGTGTGTGTGTCCCACCGTGGTGTTTTCATAAAGCCCCTGTCTTATCATTTTGCCGTATATTGTTAATCCTGAATATTTTTCACGGTTTCAGATTCACTCTGACACCGAGCAGTTTGATATCTCAGTTTGTCCCAAGTTCCTTTCCTTTCTCCCCTGTTCGTGTTACACGGCGAGGCATTCATGACATCACTCACCCATCCGCTCTGACTGCTGAACCTCGCTCTGTACGCCGTCGTCATCATCACACAGCACAAGATATGTCAAAAACACTTAACCCATTCTGACCTGAGATCAGATTCTAACGCACCGAAGAACGGTGGGTTCTTTAACGCATTTTGACCTGAGATCAGATTCTAAAAAAATCTCTTCTAAATCCTGACGGTTTTCAAAAAATAGCAGACCTCCAAGCTCGTAGCGCGCCGCTCGGTGGCGCGCTACGAGCTTGTAGATCTGCTATTTTTCAATAGCTAAAGCATAACGTAATGCTAACACCAAAAGGGGTTCCCGCCCCAAAATGGGTTAACCCATTTAGACCTGACGTCGAAATTTAAGAAATGTCTTCTAAATCCTATGTCGGAAATGTTTTTCTGACATACCTCATGTTTCTCTATCAGTGGTGCTCAATATTTCATGTCAACGACCCCAAAATATTTATGTAATTGGCCACCGACCCCCCCCCCCCATCTGCAAATATGTTATTCCAGGGACCCCCTCAGAAGCAAAGATTTGAGTTAAAAATGTTCGCCGTGAAAGAATATAAATTCAAAGATTCGCGCCACATTTTCATGATTTTTCAAAAATAGCAGACCTATACAAGCTTGTAGCACTCGGCACTCGGTGCCGCGCTATGAGCTTGTAGATCTGCTATTTGTCAATAATAAGGGGTTCCCGCCCAAAAAGGGTTAAGCCCTGTTTTGTACTTTTTGCGTATGACGGTGTTGCACGGAAAATAGTCAAACAGCAGCAGAACTACGAGCTCGCGACGCCTCGCATCGAGACAAATTGTAAGCTTATTATGGACCTGCTATAATTTCAGTATTCTTTGAAGATTCTTCTATAATGACATGCCCGAAATAGGGACGACAGGTTGACAGGTGGTTAAAAAGCAAAGTTTTGCATAAAGAAAGGAATTCACTCCCAAAAGTGAACACATGGCTAAAGGCGATGCAGCGTGAGCTATGCGGTCACGCAAGGAAACTGACACATCCTTGCTGTGTGCTGTCTTAGAAGAGATCAACAGTGGATGTCTCTCTCTGTGGCGAAAACAAATAAATGCATTGTGATTGCTTCCCCTCCCCATATTCAGATGAGCACCGACTGTATTTAATGAGGCCTGTGTGTGTGTGTGTGTGTGTGTGTGTGTGTGTGTGTGTGTGTGTGTGTGTGTGTGTGTGTGTGTGTGTGTGTGTGTGTGTGTGTGTGTGTGTGTGTGTGTGTGTGTGTGTGTGTGTGTGTGTGTGTGTGTGTGTGTGTGTGTGTGTGTGTGTGTGTGTGTGTGTGTTGTTCCCCCTGCGTTAAGTTCGTTGACAGGTTTCAGCGCCACTTGAAAGGGCGAGCGCTGACGGAGCCCATTCGGCTGGTCACCTTCGTGGAGACCGCTGTGGGCCTGCTCAATTTTAAGGTAAATTGCAAAAACAAAATCCCAACACCCCCCCCCCACACACACACACACACACACACACACACAAAACTGCCTGCGTAAGACCTTCTGCTGTTTGTCCCTCGTTCACAAGTTTAGATTAAAGACAGTGTGTCGGCTGGGGGGACAGCGCGCCACGCGTCCAAAGAGAGGTGGGACATTCAAAGAGCGCTCGGACAGTCTCTCAAAAATGAGGCGTTTTTGTTTTTAATCTCTCTCTCTTATACCCCCCGCTCTCTCTCTCTCTCTCTCTCCCCCCCCCCCTAGACACACTGACATGTTTTAATTAGACCTGTATTAATGTCATCTTATTTGGATGAGTTTTTAATGGATATTTTGGCAGGCATCAAAGAAAAGTGTGGTTGCAGTTGCAGTGTGACCTTCAGCTACATTGGTGGGGATGTGGGGGGGGGGAGCGGTCTGGGGATTTAGGGAGAAACATTGTCCTCTCTCTCTCTCTCTTGATTTGTCTTTTGGTTACCCTCCCCCCCCCCCTCTTGGTGTGTGTGTGTGTGTGTGTGTGTGTGTGTGTGTGTGTGTGTGTGTGTGTGTGTGTGTGTGTGTGTGTGTGTGTGTGTGTGTGTGTGTGTGTGTGTGTGTGTGTGTGTCCACTGAACCCCAGGGACTGAGGAAGAGGGGGGGGGGGGGAATCGCTAGTGAAAACAGCTAGTGCTTCAATTTATTTGGGAACCAGGACATGCAAGACACATGTCTGTTGTTCCAGGCTTTTCACAATAGACAATATTCTCTGTGTGTGTGTGTGTGTGTGTGTGTGTGTGTGTGTGTGTGCGCGTTTGCGTTTACAGATGTGCATGGATGTTGTTTGGAGGTTCCACATTATTATTATTGCAGCAGCAAGCAGGGGTGGCAATGCAGGATTAAATTCTGTATATAAACATTAACTACATGTGTCAGATAGATAGATAGATAGAGATAACTCGAAACACCGGAATATTGTCAGTCTAACTGTGTGTGTGTGTGTGTGTGTGTGTGTGTGTGTGTGTGTGTGTGTGTGTGTGTGTGTGTGTGTGTGTCTCAGGCAGTGTGCGAGGAGGTGCGTCGCCTGGCTCCCAAGGCGGGCCTCCATCACGACGGTGTTGTGTTCGGCTCTGATGACTTCTGTGCCAGCATAGGTACCGTACCCTGAAGTCCCCTTAACGCATTCTGACCTGAGATCAGATTCTAAAAATGTCTTCCGCATCCCGACAGTTTTCCATTCTGACCTGAGATCAGATTCTAAAAATGTCTTCCGCATCCCGACAGTTTTCCATTCTGACCTGAGATCAGATTCTAAAAATGTCTTCCGCATCCTGACAGTTTTCCATTCTGACCTGAGATCAGATTCTAAAAATGTCTTCCGCATCCTGACAGTTTTCTGAAAAAGCTGTGTTTCTATGTCAGTCGTTCTTCGATTTTTCAAAAATAACAGACCTACAAGCTCGTATGAGCTTGTAGATCTGCTATTTTTCAATAGCTGAAGCATAACATAATGCTAACACCAAAAGGGGTCCCCGCCCAAAATGGGTTAACCCCCCACTCACCCACCCACCCGTCGCTGCCCAGCGGCCCATGTTTTCTTGTTATCCAGCTGTCTATTATGTGTTGGAAGTGGAACAAGACCCTCTTTTTACAGTGTTTCGCCATGGATATTTAAGCATTATGTTATACCTTAGCTATTGAAAAATAGCAGATCTACAAGCTCATTGTGCGGCACAATAAAAAAAAATATATATTCTTTCAGAGTGAACGTTTTAACTCAAATCTTAGCTTCTGGGGGGGGGGGGCAACCTTTTTTCAGATGGGGGTCGGTGGCCAAATATACAGTGTTTGGGATTCTTGAGATGAAATATTGAGCACCGCTGACATAGAAACATAGGTATTTCAGAAAACTCATGATTTAGAAGACTTTTTATTTTATTTCGGTGTCAGGCCTGAATGGGTTAAAACAAACTCTGCTACTATAATACTATAATAAGTATAATGTTCTGTAATGCCTTCATACTCTTGATATGCGTCAAATAAACTGATCTCACTTTGTCAGCAAGTACAATATGAGGTCTAGAGCAAACTACACTCTATACTCAGTCTAGTTTGCCCAATATTTATTCTATAATATTTATAATAATTTACATTTCTAAATAACATTTTAGAAATTCACTGTTTTGCAGTGTTGGGTCGGCTACATGTAGATAACAATGAATCATAGCTAATAGGCCTATCAATTAACTTGAATTGACCTATTGGCTTACTCCACTATACTGTACGTGTACAGTACGTGCAGGTATTCGAGCCTTAATTCTTACTGGATAAAAAACATCAAATAAATAATTAAAACCAGCGTTGGGGCAAGTTAAGCTACATGTAGCTGACCCAACACTGTACATGTATTTGTTTATTTGATGCTTATCAAGTATGAAGGCACAGGGCCCTGGAACAACATATTTTCAGATGGGGGGGGGGGGGGGGGGTCCCTGGAACAACATATTTTCAGATGGGGGGGGGGGGGGGGGGGGCGGGGGGGTCGGCCGGGCCAATTACATAATATAATCTCGGGGGTCCTCGACATGAAAACGTTTGAGAACAACTGACACACAAGAAACATGAGGTTTTTTTCAGAAACCCCTTTTGGTTTTATAGCATTACGTTATGCTTTAGCTATTTAAAAAACAGCAGATCTACAAGCTCGTAGCGCGCCACCGAGTGGCGCGCTACGAGCTTGTAGATCTGCTATTTTTTGAAAAACGACTGACATTTCTTTTTGCTCCCTTTTCTATGGTGTCTGTTTCTGCAAGGCGCCACGCGGACCAAGGACGCCGGGGAGCTGCTGTACGCGCGGCAGAAGGTGGTGGTGACCACCAAGGCCTTTGGCCTGCAGGCCATCGACCTGGTCTACATCGACTACAGGGATAACGAGGGGCTGAGACGGCAGGCCAGAGAGGGGGCTCTCATGGGATTCACAGGTACTGTAACACACCGCCGACCGACTCTCCCTCCTGGCCCATTGATCACATCCGTGACGTTTATTTTAGTTTTGACCACGTTAACCCATTTTGACCTGAGATCAGATTCTCTAACGCACAGAAGAATGGGTGGTTCTTTAACGCATTTTGACCTGAGATCAGATTCTAACGCACAGAAGAATGGGTGGTTCTTTAACGCATTTTGTCCTGAGATCAGATTCTAAAAAATGTCTTAAATCCTGACAGTTTAAAAAAAATAGCAGACCTACAAGCTCGTAGCACGCCACTCGGTGGCGCGCTATGAGCTTGTAGATCTGCTATTTTTCAATAGCTAAAGCATAACATAATGCTAACACTAAAAGGGGTTGCCGCACAAAACGTGTTAACCATTTTCTTATGCTTTGGCTGTTCAAAGATAGCCGATCTAGAAGCGATCTACAAGCGCTCTTAGTCACTTAGAGCGTCTATTTTTGAAAAGTCGTGAAGATTTGTGGCAAATCTTCTATGTATTTCTTTTACTCGCTTCTGGGGTTCACTCCCTGGAACAGAATATTTTGAGACGGGGGGGCCGCCCGCCATATGCATATAATTGTGGGGGATGAAAAGGTGTGAGAACCACTGATATATATAGAAACCACAAGTTTAGAAGACATTTGTTTTGAATCAACCTCTAAAGTCTTAATGTGTTAACTCAGCCCGGTGGCTAACCTGCGACGCACTGTTTTCTTTTTTTTTCTTTTAGCTTTCCCGTAATAGCTTTCCTGCGCCGTCTAGTTCAAGTCGTGGACTGTGACAGTAACTAAGTACATTTACTTGAGCACTGTACATTGTGTGTGTGTGTGTGTGTGTGTGTGTGTGTGTGTGTGTGTGTGTGTGTGTGTGTGTGTGTGTGTGTGTGTGTGTGTGTGTGTGTGTGTGTGTGCGTGTGCGTGTGCGTGCGTGCGTGTGTGTGACTTTCGCTCCGTTACGTTTCAAATACATTTGTACTTTTGACATTTCATCTGATCTACAAACTTTTGATAGGCTACAAATCAATGCATTGATATGAAAGAAATGCACTTTTTTAATGCTTTCGAGTATGTCAGTGATTCCAGCACCAGAAAGCCTTTGCCTCTCAAGGCTGAATTACTTACAGCCTTCTTAGTATGTCTTCTAAGGCAGAATATCTCCCGTCCACACTGTGAAATCCTCAGTGTTCTCACGCTGCGGGCAAGACCTCTACGCTGTAGACGGTATCTCTATACCAGGGGTCCTCAACTAGAAATGATGAAGGTCCACAATTTTTTTTTTTTTAAGACAGAGGTCCGGTCCCATGCGCGGCGTCCTTCGGAGAGCGGGGCTCTATGCCCGTTTAGTATGGTCAAGCCAAGCTTATACAAATCAGATCCCCTTCCACCCAACCAATAATGGGGTGCAGAGTGCAGGCCCGGAGTGGAACTCCAAATCAGGCCGGGAGTTATACGCCCTGGCAGGCCACACTGCGCGCGCGCATAGTGCGCGCCAAAATTTTGGAGGCCCTTGGGGGACATTTTGGGGGCCTTTGCAGCAATTTCACATGAGAAATGTACCATCTGATGTTATTTATATTATTAACTTAAAAAAAAAAAACCCTTTTTTTTTTTTTTTGGGTGGTCCGCAAAGAGGTGGTCCGCGGTCCGGTCGCGGACCGCGGTCCGCCAGTTGAGTACCCCTGCTCTATACTATATATATTTGTTTCGGGGCGGAAGTTGCGGGATTTCGGTAGGGAAGTACCGCTCAAGGAAAATGACGTCATATCAACGCTTATGAAGCGGGTCTTGTGATCGGTCGAAAGAATATCGTATCCGGGTGGAAATGCATCCGACGGATGTTTTCCGGCCGACACTTCCGCCGATAGGTTGTGAGTTTGTGACCAGGCTTTTCTCTTTGCAGATGAGTAAGCCTGGGACCGAGGCCACAGTGTTCTAAGGGTCCATTTGTTTTAACCCATTCTGAACGGGAACACCCTTTTGGTGTTGGCATCATGTTGTGCTTTAGCTATTGAAAAATAGCAGATCTACAAGCTCATAGCGCGCCACCGAGTGGCGCGCTACGAGCTTGTAGGTCTGCTATTTTTGAAAGATCGAAGAACGACTGACATTTTTAGAATCTGATCTCAGGTCAGAATGGGTTAATCAGACCAGTGTGTGTCCAGTGGAAACCTCGTATGAATCTGATCTCAGGTCAGAATCGGTTAAATCTTTAATATGGATACAGCAGTGCCTGCTTTAGTTGTGCACAGACGCATCACACCTCATGCAGCCGATCTACACGGTCACTCACAATGCATCCTGCTCCGACGTGGGAGATTGTAGATCTGCTCATTTGTGGTGCTCTGTAGACACAAACAATGTGCAACCAAGTATATAAACCTTACCAGGCATTACACTGCTGACTTTACTTACTGTATATCCTCATGGACTCCTGTGTATGTATTTATTTTTCAATGGTGCTCATACTCAATCTCCTTTTACCTTTTGGTGCTAGCCCCACACCAGTTCAGGACCATTCAGTGTTTCAATCTCTCCCTCTCTCTGAATGTTTAAATTGCTTAAAAAAACAGTAGGAAGGAACAAATGATCTCCTGGCTTTTTCGTTTTGACATTGACATACCTTTCTTCACACTATTTCCCTGAGCCTGCTGCCCCCCACCCCCCCACACCACACACACACACACACACACACACACACACACACACACACACGGCACACACACATAGTTTTGGTTCCATTTTACCGAAATGCAGACAGCGCTGTTTAGTCGTTAAATGTCTGTCTCTGATTATGACACTTCTGTTCTGCCCACCATGAAAGGAAGACTAAAGTGTGTGTGTGTGTGTGTGTGTGTGTGTGTGTGTGTGTGTGTGTCTGCGCGAGCGTGCATGCGTTTGTGTGTCTGCGTGCGCGTGCGTGCGTGTGTGTCTGTGCGTGCACTTGTCTGCCTGAGAGAAGCAGTTAGCATTGAATGTTAGCCTGTAGTGTAGTGTAACATCTCAGTGTGTGCCTGTAGCCAGGCAACGCTTTCAGAATGTGTGTGTGTAGCACTGTGTACGTATGCGTGCGCACGTGCACTCATGCATGCATGTGTGTGTGCGCGTGAATGTGCACCACAGACTGTGTAACAAACCACAGGAGGCAGTACAGCCTGTTCCAGAGTGGATATTCCAGAATTATTCTTCTCTGTCTTGCAGTGAATATTGTTGTTGTGGCATTATTTGCCAATTAACCCGTTCTGACCTGAGATCAGATTCTAAAAATGTCATCTACATCCTGACAGTTTTCTGAAAAAGCTATGTTTCTATGTCTTTGTCGTTCTTCGACTTTTCAAAAATAGCAGACCTACAAGCTCGTAGCGCGCCACTCGGTGGCGCGCTAAGAGCTTGTAGATCTGCTATTTTTCAATAGCTAAAGCATAACACAATGCCAACACCAAATGCCCGCCCCAAAATGGGTTAAAGATTAATTAAATATAAATCTGAAACATTGTGTTTTATGATCTGGTTGTTTTCTGTTGTGTGTCAGAGAGCAGTGTGAGTTCATTGAGGAGAGATATTATTACATTATGATCATTAGTGAGGTTTCACACTGGCAGGAGAGGAATGCTTGGCATTTTGCTTTTATTTGCTAAGTTAGTAGTCCATGAGCACACTCTCCACACAGACACACACACACACACACACACACTCATATGCACATCTTTGTGCCAGTGTTAATTATCTATCCAGAAGAATTATGATTGTCTGACCATCGAGGTGTTTTGAATATAGATATTGAATATATGACAGACAAGTCGTTCTGAATAAAACAAATGGCTGATTTTCTCCTTTTTAGAATGACACAGTCAAGTGTAATTGTGAAATAAATTGCAGGCCATTTTCAAACCCGTGTAAACATACTTTTGGTGAAATAATTTGGTTCCAGTCTTATGCTGTGTCTATCTTTTGCGGAATGATTCATTTGTGTCTCAATTTGATAAAATAAGGATATCATTAATAGTGTGATATTATAGAATAGAATCATTCAAAGGTGTATTAATGGCTTTACAAGCCTGCGGCCACTCTGTGTAATCGTAGTTAGTGGCTATTACTGGCCAGAGTTGCACTTAAGCAATAATACTTGTCAGCCAAAAGCCTCTGCCGGTGCTGTAATTGACCTTGGCACTACCTAAGCCCCATACAGGAACTATTAGCACCGAGCACAGGTGTGACGCACTATGAAATCTACAGCTACACACACACGTTTGAAGGCGAGGTATCGTGTTTGTACGTTTTCTGTCTCACTGTACCAAAACGGAGGTACAGAACGGAGCTAATTAATTTGGTTTCAGCTCATTTGGTTTCAGCTGCCTTTACCCAAATGGTAACGATAATTCATATATACTTTGCCGAACCACTTTGTCGTATGACAATCTTCAATGGAGAGAAAAGATGGCCGGCAGGGTCCATGGGATGGCAGTGAAATGCAGTCCCTGGGAGCAAAGCCTTTTTATATTCAGGAAATGTATTTTACATATTTAAAAAGAATACATCGTTTTTAGTATAAATTAAATTCCTCGACTTTAGAATGGTTTCAAGGCCTTTGCTTGGTGACAGATTCGCAGAATTTCAGTGGAAATTCTCCCTGTTCAGGGACCACATTTCACTATACCATCCCAGTGCCATCCCAGCAACCCTGCCCATCATTCGCCTGAGAGCACTTTGCTAAATAGTAATCCTCCAATGAGATGCCAGCGCCACATGGCAGACAGCGATTGGCTGGAGGGCATGAATGATGCGATTTGGGGGAGCCAATGGCTTGTAAAAAGAGGGCACCTGAGTCACCCTGTCCGTTTCTCTACTCTGTCATTCTCTTGTCATTACGCACATGTGCGCACGCACACTCGCACACACACACACACACACACACACACACACACACACACACACACACACACACACACACACACACACTGTCTATTTTTATTTAACCCTGGCAATTCCAGGATTGATGGCAAAGTGAAGGAAACACTCCCATCTTTAAGTCACTGCCAGAAGCAAAACAGGTGGTAGAGGAGGGAATGAGACACACTGCCACTCTGCTACATCCCAGAAGGCATCACACACACACACACACACACACACACACACACACACAGTCACACACACACACGCACGTGTGTCTCTGCCAAGGGAGAAAGGAGTCCTTAGGCTGTTTACCCAACAGAGACTGCATAAGTACAATTCCCCCTTTGCCCTTTCATACACATGCACAAGACCTTGGGGGTGTCAATTTAACATTTCGACCCATAATGGTCAATTTTTTGTGTGGGTACGCTATAGCCCCTCCTATATTCAGCTATAGTGTAGATTTTTGTCCCAACGCCAACATTAAATTCCCATTGACAATGAATGGAGAATTTACATCGTACGTGTCTAAGCAAATCGACTATTTTGTCCTAACACAATGTTGACAATGAATGGAGACTTTACGTCACATGTAGACGAGCAAATCACCTTTTTCCGTCCTACACAAAGATTATATTCCCATTGGCAATGAATGGGAAATTTACGTCATATAGTGTCTGAGCAACTCGACACGTTACGACATGATGATAAGAGCGCCCCTCACTTCACACACTTATTTTGTTCTTTTTGCGCCGTTCATAATATTATTGTAATTCTGTTGTCAGAGGTTGCGTTTTGGGGGATAATCTTCGCATGGAAAACAACTACTTATGTCATGTAATATTTGAAGTACGGTGGAGATGGTTTATAATAAGTCAAGAGTGTGTTGATCACGATACTCGCTGTGAGGCTGTTTCTTGGGGGGGGGGGGGGGGGGTAACTGGGGTGAGGGGGAGAGGGCTCCTCTTGTTTCCTTCTCTCCTGAGTTAACCACTTAAACGCCAAACAAGCATATAATCTGGGAGGAACATTATAGCCTCCAAAAATAGACGATCTACAAGTCGTGAGCAACTGTGGATCAGCTATTTGTTTTTGCCTAAGATGTGTAGGGTTAGAAGGTGTATAGATGGCACACAAATCAGTACCCAAGTATACACACAGCCACAACTCGGGGTCCCAGTTGACGAAGTCTAGAGAGGTTTTTAAGTGGTTAAATTCTAGCTAGCGGCGGGCCGCCTGCTCGGCCACCTTGAAGGATTTGCTGTCGGGAGACGGAGCTAAGCTCTAAACTGATGAGAACCTGCTGGCTGCCGCGCAGGCCGTCGTCGTCGCCAGACGTTTCATAACCTTAACCCGTTCTGACCTGAGATCAGATTCTGAAAATGTCTTCTATACATCCTGACAGTTTTCCATTCTGACCTGAGATCATATTCTGAAAATGTCTTCTATACATCCTGACAGTTTTCGTTTGTTTGATTTTTAAAAAATAGCAGACCTACAAGCTCGTAGCGCGCCACTCGGTGGCGCGCTATGAGCTTGTAGATCTGCTATTCTTCAATAGCTAAAGCATGACATGATGCTAACACCAAAAGGGGTTCCCGTTCAGAATGGGTTAACCCATTTTGGGCTAGAACCCCTTTTTGGTGTTCTAAACTGCATCATGTCATGCTTTAGCTATTGAAAAATAGCAGATCTACAAGCTCATAGCAGTCCAACACACGACATAAGAAACATAGGGTTTTTTTCTGAAAACTGTCATGATTTAGAGAAGACATTTGTATAGAATCACTTCTCGGGGTCTAAATGAGTTAACTTATCGCTGCAAGTTTGATCCGCAAATGTACACGGGATTATGTACCATGGCGCTCGTCTCAGATGTAACTGTGAAGGAAGCGGTAGGGAAACCCGGAGAATTGTGTCCGATGGGAGTCTGTGCCTCGTCGGCATCTCGTTAAGGCTCCTGTCTCTCAAACGGGCACCAGGTGACTCTCGTTCCGCCGTTATCCGGACGCATGAAACAATAATGCCGTCGGAAAGTTGCGGTTCACACAGGACAGGTTTTCTTTCAAATTCAAGTCACCGCGAGTCAATCCATATTTTTAGCAAAGGTTAAGAAATGATGCACAGTAAAAGGCTATAAATATAAATATATTTGCTACTGTATTTACACATTTGTGTGTGTGTGTGCGTGCTACTGTGTGTGTGTGTGTGTGTGTGTGTGTGTGTGTGTGTGCGCGCGCTACTGTGTGCGCGCGCGTGCTACTGTGTGTGTGCTGCTGTTTTGTGTGTCCTGTGAGGACTGAGGATGAAAATTAGCAACTGTGCTATATCCGGTGTATTTACGTCCATGTGACGTCCATTAATATGCATTATTGTCCTGTCCAAATAAACATATGAAGTAAGTAAAGTGTGCACGCATGCGTGCTACTGTATTTACAAATGTTTGTGCGTGTGTGCGCTTGCGTGCGCCCACACATTAGTGTGTATATGCAAAATGCACTTGTGTGTGTGTGTGTGTGTGTGTGTGGGTGCATGCACAGCCTGGTTTCTCTCATGTCGGGGTCCTATATTGTAGGTGGCGTCTGTGTTAGATTGAAGTGTAACTAAGCATGCAGCGAGGTTCCAGCGCTGCAGCCGGGCCACACGCTTGGCCCCAGAGGACGCCATAGAGGGGACACCTGATGTCACTCTGTAATGCATAGTATCCTGAGGGCCCTGCGGTGGCTCAATGACTCACCTTAATGCTGACTTAACGCTTACTGTGTGTAACACACACACACACACACACACACAGACTGAATACTCACCACCGGTAACAAGACAACTCACCCCTTTTCCGTTTTCCTCCCGGAATTTTCCCCAGTGAGGGGTGGGAGACGGCTAAAAAACTTTCACGACAGCAGACAGCCCAAGTACAAATATAATTTATGAAAAGCTGCTACAGTGAAGTCTGTTCACAGAAGTTGTTGTAGGCTATGTGGGGGATTATCTGACGAGGTACCATTTGAGGGGGCAAAACCTTACATGTACTAAATAATACTAAATTGTTTATAGGGTCAGAAAAATAATATAGCCTTTCCAACAGGAGTATCTTTTTATATTTTTCCAAAAAGAATACAAACAGCCAATAGCATATTACAAAGTTATCCCCCTCACTGGGGAAAGTTCCGGGAGGAAAAACGGGCAGGCACCGGGGTGAGTTGTCCAGTATTCTCACCACCTGCCTGGAACCCAGTAAGAAATTATACCCTCAAATAGTTTCCCACAGCAATTGCCTCATGCTGTAACATATATATACTGTATTGACCAAGCTCCTGAAATGAAAAAAGTTACAGTAAGATGTTTTCTTACTCCAAATCTTGCTTTGTGTTTAATCAGACCAGTGTGTGTCCAGGTGGAAACCTCGTATGAATCTGATCTCAGGTCAGAACGGGTTAATATCTATAGAAGCCATAATAGTCCTTTCTTTCACTATATCAATATTTTATACATTGTGTATTCTGTCTAGGTAAGCAGGTGATCCACCCGGGTCAGATCCAGGCCGTACAGGAGGAGTTTTCCCCGAGCCAGGAGAGGTTCCAGTGGGCCAAAGAGCTCATTGCAGCCTTTGACCAACATCAGAAGGAGGGGAAGGTAATGTCAGCATATTTTAACCACGCATAACTTCACACGTTTGCATTATTATTATTTTTACTCATGCTATATAGTGTACATGTATGGTTCCTGCTGCCTCGCTTTCTTTCTAACATGGATGTTTTGGATACAGTGGAAGCTCACAAATTAATATACTGTACTAGTCAGTACCCGTTTGGGGCCTTGCTGGGTCTGTTTGGGGATATGACAATATTTTTTTATTTTTTTATTTTTCTTTGTTGAATGCGGCGAATTTGGTTGAGTGTATGTGGCTCTGTCGTCTCTATAATTCCTCAACTTTTGAGCACGGAATATCTGCCCTCGGATTTTGAGCACGGAAGATCTGCCCTCGAATTTTGAGCACGGAAGATCTGCCCTCGAATTTTGAGCACGGAAGATCTGCCCTCAAATTCTGAGCACGGAAGATCTGCCCTCAAATTTTGAGCACGGAAGATCTGCCCTCAAATTTTGAGCACGGAAGATCTGCCCTCGAATTTTGAGCACGGAAGATCTGCCCTCAAATTCTGAGCACGGAAGATCTGCCCTCAAATTTTGAGCACGGAAGATCTGCCCTCAAATTTTGAGCACGGAAGATCTGCCCTCGAATTTTGAGCACGGAATATCTGCCACTTATATGTGGGTATGGGTGTCCCATCTGGCTCTTATTTGTTTTACTAATAATAAAATGGTAGACAGATGTGTGTACGGTCATTCAGATGTACAGTATATATAGAACAGACTTTACTCTCCAGAGTGTGTTCTCACTACGGTGAGAACGCAGCAACAGCAAACGTGTTACTTCTTTTGATTTAGTATGGCCAGTTCCTTCCATGTTGAACATTGAACGCTGGAAAAAGCATCTCATACTCCCGACAAAGCAACTGCAATCCACGCAGAGAGAGGGGAAACCATCCCAGCGGTCCTCATGTGATTTAATGTCTTCCCCCACGACGTGATGCTGGGAGAACCCCCTCGCTGAGAGAGTGCTGAGCGAACGGAGACACTAGATTTAACCCTAAATAATAAGTTGCTGTGTTTGTTTGGCCCACAAACCATGACAACAACAACAAAAACACCTTTTCACGATGCATGGTGCACAATGTTTTGGATCGGGTGGAAACCTTGTGTCTAAAACGGGTTTTCTTTTCAGGATTCTTTTTTTTTTTTTTAATAGCAAAAGTACAGCAGATCGACTTGTTCCGAGCGCGCCGCTTCACTCCATGAGCTTCTGCTATACTTTTGATGCTTTTGTGTGACGCTGTAGTATGATCAAATAGGGTGTTAATTCACGGAAATAAAACAATACAGAAAGTTCAAATATAAGAGGTTTCTACCCGACAACTACGATAAGCTAAAACTGTCTCGTATAAAGAACAAACGGATGAATCACGCTGACACTGCGCTGCGAATTAAAGGACCACTTTTCAACTTATCGCTTCATATAATTGGTCTTCGCTAATGTTCATGATAAAATACAATTATTTTCTACTCTGTCTCATTATAGGAGGGCAGTTCACAAACCCATCCACCAGTGACATCATCATTAGGCAGATTTTCTTTTAAACAAGATTCTCTTGAAAGAATATTCAGATTTGTATTATCGTGAGAAGAACGATGGCTTCCATTTTCGCATTGCAACTTTTCAGGAATATAAAGCCTGCGGTTTCTATTAGCTTGGATTCCCCCATCGATGATGTCACTGGTGGACGGGTTTTCTGAAATGCCCACAGGCCTCCTATGAGACACAAGACAGTGTATACAAAGATTGTGACATTTTATCATGAACATTAGCGAGGACCTATTATATGAAGGTAGGTTGAAAAGTGGTGAAGTGGTCCTGTTGAACCCCTTTTGCATTATGTTATGCTTTAGCTATTGAAAAATAGCAGACCTACAAGCTCATAGCGCGCCACCGAGTGGCGCGCTACGAGCTTGTAGGTCTGCTATTTTTTTTTAAATCGAAGAAGGACTGACATAGAAACATAGCTTTTTCAGAGAACTGTCATGATGTAGAAGATTTTTTTTAGAATCTGATCATGCCAGTCAGCTATTACAGTCAGCATTGTGACATCAGTCATCAGGCCCTATATGGGCACAATCTGGGTACACAGTACACACACACACACCCATGGCAATCTTCATATATTTCCGCTGATGTCAAGCATGTCCATATTTGGCTGTTCTGTTATCGGCCTGCCTGTTTGTTTTCCGGGATTATTGCAGTGACAAACGTGTCGCAAATGTCCACACTTCATGGGCCAACATACTCGGCTTCGCCGATGGTACAAATTGGGTTGGTTCTGTATCGTCCCTTTTGTAATGAATCCCATCTGTCATCAGGTCCCACTACTGCCCAGGGGGGGAGGTTGGCCCGTTTCAATTCATACGATTGTTCCAACAAAAAACAAGTTTGTTTTAGCCAGAGGCAAATCTGCCAGAGCTAACAGTTTATTTTAAGTGTCTTTTTGGTTTCACGTCAATGCCATAGAAACACTGTTGACATGCCCACTGTGAATTTGCCAATCTATTCATTCACATTGGGCTCAATCAAACATTACACAGACTTTGTGCTAGGGAGCTGGCAATGTTAGGTCCATTCCAAATCCATTTTGGACATTTGCGTAAAAATAATACTGTAGGCTACAGCCCTTAGTCTAGCCCATTCTGACCTGAGATCAGATTCTAAAAATGTCTTCTAAATCCTGACAGTTTTCTGAAAAAGCTATGTTTCTATGTCAGTGGTTCTTGAATTTTCCAAAAATAGCAGACCTACAGACCTCAATAGCTAAAGCATAACATAATGGGCTAGACCAGGGGTTCTCAACCTGGGGGTCGTGGGCCCCTCAAGACATGGCCAAAGCATTTTCGGGGGTCCGAGGCCAAAAGAAAACCCCTGGTCTAGACGATGTGTAGAGACGTTCAGGGCTTTCAGTGCATGTCTGAAAGCAGCTTAATATACAGAGCATCGTACAGAGCCAAAGAAACACCCCTGGAGAATGTCTTGCTAATTATTATTGACACCAGGTAGAGTGTAGAGTGTAGAGTGTAGTGTACATCAGTATGTTTTCTGTCTCCATTTCCTCTTTGAAAACCTCCATACAACATCCGTGCCGTTACACGGCTCCAGTTCTATACTGTCTGAGATGATGCTTGTCCTTTCAAAACACTGGAAAATACATGTTTGTGGAGAAATGCCGGCATAATGATCTCTCCAATTTCCCCCCCCAAGTGCGGCCATGTACCGAAGCGAATGCCTAAAATGTTCTGTTGTTTTTCATTTCATTTTTTTTTTCATTTTTTTATTGGGTGCTATAGTACAAGAAAAGTCATTTCCCAAAGATTTTTTTTCAAATATAATCACAGTACAGTACAGTACAGTACAGTACAGTACAGTAACTATAACAATACATGTATAGTTGCACCGCTCGGTTCGCTTTTCATGTTAGTCTTTCTTATCTCTAGTGCATTATTTTAAGACCGTAAAGCAAAGCGAAATTGTATTTTTTTTATTTTGGAACAAATTACAATTCAAGGCACATAACATATAATAATAATAATAATAGTAATTTCTGTGTGTCAGGCATGCCGTATTGACAGATGGCATGTTGATGACACAGGCCTTATTTCCTCCCTTGGGAGAATACAGAGCGTTCCTTTGTGTGCTCGCGCGCACACCTCTGTGGTTGCCCAGAATCCCTTTACTGTACAGTACACCCCTGTGTGTATACACTCTCTCTCAGAGACAACATAGGGGGCTAGGGGGAGGTATAGGCCAATTAACCCATTCTAACCTTGGAACGATTCTGCAAAATGTCTTCTAAATCCATGACAGTTTTCTCTCGAAAAAGCTGTTTTTCTACGTCAGTCGTTCTCAAACACTTTCATGTCACTTTTCACGATTTCTCAAAAATAGCAGACCTACAAGCTCTTAGCGCGCCACTCGGTGGCGCGCTATGAGCTTGTAGATCTGCTATTTTTCAATAGCTAAAGCATAGCATGATGCTGACAGCCAAAAGGGGTTTCCCGCCCAGAATGGCTTAAGTGTACAATATTATTGTTCCTAATTTAGTGCATGGTTGGATCCTGTGTGTGGAGCTCTGTGGGCTGTCTGTGCTGAGGTAATACACAATCTGCCCGCGCCTCCTCTCCCTGCCAGGCCTGCTCCCACTAAGCATCGCCCGAGGGACCCATCCCTATACCCATCCCTCTGCTGCACCGTGCACTGTGTGTGTGTGTGTGTGTGTGTGTGTGTGTGTGTGTGTGTGTGTGTGTGTGTGTGTGTGTGTGTGTGTGTGTGTGTGTGTGTGTGTGTGTGTGTGTGTGTGTGTGTGCTGTTGTTGTTGACAAGGATTTGAACAGAGAGCACGTTTGCTTGTTTCTTATCATTCTCACCTGCTCCTTGGGCATCAACTTAATGTTTTTCTCATGTTTAGTTTTTTTTTAAACTAAGCATATTTGAAAATATTTTCATATATTTTTACTTTGCAGCACGGTAATTATTAGTCGGTGCAGGTAGAGCTTTTATATTGTGTCATTAGACATACAGATATGGTTTTTAATCGTATATTTGGTTTGGGTCTTTTATCTTTGAGTATTTTTTTCTTTTTCTACTGTTGCAAATGTATGAGAAGTATACCAGAACAAACTTTAACCTTTAGGTGACGGTGATCTGACAAACCTATTTAGTGTTTTCAGCAGATGCTATATATAGGAAAATAATAAGTCAAGATGCTTCATCTTACTCTTTTATCTATGATATTTTTTTTTTTACAGATTTCACTTTAACTTTACACACACTTTACTTACATCAAAATTATGCACAAAAGTGACGCTATCCTTGATCATCCTATACATATTTTCATATAACGATCTTTGCATGAATATGTTTGGGAGTCGGGACAGTATAAGTTAATGTTCCTTTTATAGACTCGGGAGTCCGTTGATCATATTCACACGGCAGCCATGTTGGGCTTACGTCATACTGGGGAAACCCCATTCCGACGGTGGGCGGGGACCGCGGGGTTACCACGCTCCATCCGAGTATATTATATATGACGCAAAAGCCCAAATGGCCACGGAGAAAATGGTCAATTTATATGCTCTGGGAAATGCCTTCAGTTGAATCACCTGCATTTAACTCTGCTCTACCTTTCACTTGCTAATGTCTCTCTCTCTCTCTCTCTCTCTCTCTCCTCTGCTGTGCTGTGATCCTGTCCAGGGTGCGTTCACCTTCCGCGGCAGTATGATTGACATGCCCTCGCTGAAGCAGGCCCAGAACATCATAACGCTGTCCGCCGCTGTTTCGGGAAAATAAACCCATGAGACTGTCGGAACGTGGGCAGGAGATCACATGACACCAGAATCTGTCAAAACAACGGGTCTCTTTAAAAGGAGAATACTGTGTGAGAAACTCAACGAACAATTCTCTCGGTGTAACGAATAGAATGGGACACTCATGGAAACGGCTTGTGAACAAAATTCTATATTTATGTTAATTGTGTGTTGATTGAGTTTACGATGTGTTTTTTTTTTTAGTTATTTTGTCTTTGCTGCTAAGGTATAAAAACAATATGCTGTCGTTTTCAGTTCAGGACATGTATAGCAACACTTTGACATCTGATGGCGCTCCGTGTCAAAATGAATTAAGTATCTGAGATTCTTCTGTGGGCGCGGGCACTTTCTTGGCAAGCCATTTAATGTGCTTGCTGGCGTGTCATGTGGTGTGCGTATTGTGTTTTCCTCCAGTGTGTGTGTGTGTGTACGTGCGTGTGTGTGTGTGTGTACGTGAGTGCGTGTGTACGAGCGTGTGTGTATGTGTGTGTGTGTGTGTGTGCGCGAGTGCACGCCTGTGCCTCCCACCTCTCCCGGGTCACGACGGATGCTCTCCCATCTCCAGGGTCCAGGCCGGCTGAGCAAAAGGGTAAACAAACACAACAAGCCACTGTTGTCGTTCTATTCATCCATATATTGCACGTCGTGGGCCCCATAGCCTTAAAGACAGGCCTCATGAGCGCTGGCCTCTGCCCACCATGCCCCCCCAGCCCCACAACTTAAAAAAAAACATCAAAGTCCTGTTTGCTAAACAGGCCCTCAATGAATTTAGTTAAACCAACACGTTGCGTTTTTGTTTCAACCGAGCCATGTGGCTCTTTCTCTCCATCGGCAGCGTGCCTGTGTCGTTGCCGCACTACAGGCGTGTGGCACCAGACAGACCATGCGGGACAGTGGCTTTGTCCTTTACCTGGTCCGTCAGCAGGACAGAATTCCAAGTCTGTACACACACACACACACACACATGCATCCTTCAAATTAAACCAAAATCACATGCGCATGTTATAGTTCCATTCAGCACAATTAATCTGTTTTTGGTTTTTGTTTTTCCTGTATCTGACCCTGTAATCGTTGCCTTTTTTTTTTTTAATGGATTAATCCATCGGAAGAAAAACATCACCAACCACACAAACCCAGAGTCGCGCATCGTCAAGTGCTTTCGCGGTGCCCATGTTACAAATAAAAATGACAATGAGTCTATGGGGTAAAGTGCTTGTGTGTTTGCGTGACTTTGAGAAACAGTGAAGTGGGTGTGATATTGGAGTGGGGACAGATTAGTGGCCATGTTGCTCCAGCAGACCACGACCGGGCGCTTTGTCTCTCTGTCTGCGGATGGGAGGATAATTGGGGAGGTGTTGAATGGTTAATAGTGCCATTGGTGACCATGGTAATGAAAGGCACTACACACACCACCCCACCCCACTCTCGTTCCTCTCTCTCTCTCTGTCTCTCTCTCTCTCTCTCTCTCTCTCTGTCTGTCTCTCTCTGTGTACTAGTCAGGGTACTGTATGATCTATTGTGTCTGGAGCAGGACTGCGGTCGGTGCCAGGGCCAAGCCCAGACAGAAAAGATGGAAACCACTCCTGCGTCCGGCTAAAGGCCAAACAATAAGCAGCCTCCTTATTGGCTCTTGGCCCACGTATCCCCCTCTAACCCCTGGTTCACTTTTCTCTCCTTGCATTCATGTCCACTTTTAAAATGTTTTCTTTTTTTTTTTTGCCCACAGACCCGCCCACTATTTTACTGTTTAACTTGATGCAAAGTGTGTTGCCTTGTGTGACATTAGTTAAATCGACAAATCGTGCTATTTCAGAGGTTCACTTCATGTCATGTGTGATTAATTTAATCAGTATGTACAGCAAATTTTAAACAGATATTTTGAGAGGATTAAAACACTTGAAAGAACACATGAAGTATAATGATTATGTTTACTTTTACACTGTACACTTTTGTAAGTGCATGTACATTCAGGTGGATCTCAACTGTCAAACCAAACAATCGTCTTTATATATCACAAGAAAGGGAAAAGAAAAACAGTCATTTGTTTACCCAACTTAAATAGGAATTATTAAAGGCTTTATAGGAATGTGTTTATTTCCTAATACAGATTCATGGACTGAGTTATGATACATTATTAATAGACATTTTTTTTGTTGATAGTGGCAACTTATAGATCCGATACATGTTTTTACATCAATACAGGGCCTTTAAATTAAGTACAAAAGTCTCATGAGTTCATGTTCACTGTTTTGTCATACATCAGCTAGTTGATATTAACAACACATTTTCAAATTATGAACCTACTTTTCAATCATTATACAATTTCACAAAACATAGTTATGATACAACATATATTTTCACGGTTATAGGCCTACAAAGACAAGTCGAGTTGCCGGAGTAAGAACATTTGTTTTGTAAAAATGTGCAACATAATTGTAAACATTATGTTGCATCATCAGGTACAGTGATGGCCATGTCTGAGGTGACAAGTGTTACCTTAATTGCTCCAGCATGTGCTTAAGAACAATCTGCTGATTGGGCCTTTCATGGAGCAACAAACAGGTGTCACAAAAAAACATGCAATTATATCAACAACAATCAAATACTTGACAATACTTGATTTATAGGAATGATCTTGCATTACAAATGTTTTAAATAACATTTGAGCGTCTGCATTAGGCCTAGTCAGACTCTTTGGGTTTAATATTTAGCCTTAATATACCCCCCCCCCCCTAGTCCCCCTCTACACTGAAACTTATTTCTTTCTTATTGTTACAATGATATGTATCCGGTCAAATTCACTGATTCAGGTACACATGTAGTTTCTCTCTTTTCACAGGCGTCTCAGATAATTGTGTTATATATTGGGGAGAGGAAAAAAAGTCATTGATGTGAGTGACATCTTTGTAGATTAGTGGAATGTTTCTGTCTTTGTCTGCCTCCGCTGTGTAATTGACATTTCTATTTACTGTGTAATCTTTTGAGTCCACTCGGCAAATTTATTTAAATACATTTCCCCGGTATTCCCTGAGAGTAAATTACAATTAACACGATTATAACCTCACAAAATTGTGACGGGAATCAATTAGGCTGCGAGCACTATTTCATAGCCCCGTAATGTGTTGGTGAAGATTGCTTTCATAAATGATGAGGTACAACGCAGGCGGAGAAAATGCATGTATGCAAAACACTGTCAGAGGAAAATTAAAACGAAATGTTTTACATATTTTTCCATTAATCTAAATGGGACCCGTGTGGCAAAGATGGTTTTATTCTTCTAATTCCTCGCCCGGGGACGCCCAAATAATGACTTCATTGTTTTAATAGGGTGCTAATGACAATATATGACAAACTAATTTCAATGGAAGATTATTTCGGAGCGATGAAACCTCGTGTTATTGCAGATATTCGCCGTTTGAAAACAAAAGTGCAGGCTATTAGGTAAAATAAAAAACACGCATGAGTTGATCAAGAAAAAACAGAATTTCAGTGAGTAGGCTATTTTATTGAAGCATTTGACTATACTTTTTTCAGAAGAATAATGTAGGATAGGCCTATTCCAGAATCCTCATCCCCCACCCCTTTTTAGTTTTTTATACAATTCTATTACCCTATTAATAATGTTTAATTTTCGACATTGCATATAGACAGGGAACTGTTTTAATATACATGATTTGATTAATTAATTCGTTTCACTTTCCTTTTTTCTGAAATGAAAACGACTCACTTAATCATATATTGAATTTAAATTGTATACCGATTTGGCTGCAGTATAATTAACACAATAAAACCCCCTAATCGAAATTGTTATAAGAATTGGAATGATATACTGATATTGGTTTGTTATTGGCATTGCTATAACAACACGTTCAATGCATGGTTTTCCCCCCGGTTATTTTACACAAAATAACACCTGTCATCTTGAATGAACCAGGTCATATACTGTCAAAGTTCTATATTATTATTTTTTTGCTCGCGTCATATTCCTGAATACAAATAAACACACAGTTGGATAGGCCTGCATGTAACGTGTGAATGTGCAACCGCTTTTTCCAACCCCCACAGCAGTAAATTGCAATTTACATTTAGCAGACGCTCTTATCCGGCCTACAAGTGCAAGATCAGAGTAAATGGCATGACACACATCTTTTCCAGTGGTGATGGGCATATATGACCGCCCATGTACAGCCTCTCTTTCATTCAATTTGCATGCCGACTGGTTGAGTGATCTGGCACATGTGGACCATTACCAACTTCATTTGCGATGATCTATTGTCTGCATGCTGACGGTTTGTGACTGTCGGCGAGGGAGCAGGACACACGGGGACAGTCAAGAGAGAGACAATTATTGTGTGTGTCGTGTGTGTGTGTGTGTGTGTGTGTGTGTGTGTGTGTGTGTGTGTGTGTGTGTGTGTGTGTGTGTGTGTGTGTATGTGTATATATATATATATATATATATTATTATTTTTAATCCCGTGTCCTTAAAGTCATCGTGAGACTCATCCTCCATTTGATTTCTGCATGCGTGTGTAATCTACCAACTGGTTCGAGGCCTAAACTCGGCCTTGTATACGCGCGCGTTCGTTGAATCGTTTGCGCTAGGAGGTCTGTTTCGCGTACAGTCAGTGTGTCCCCTTGCTTTACTTGGGCCTTGTCTGGTATGTTGAAATAATTCTTCATTGTCAGTGGAGTTAGCCTATACGAGTCGACGTGTGAAGTTCGCGGGGGAGTATATAGACCGGGATAGTCTCTCTCTCTACATGGCCGCGGCCCCCGCGGGTGCTTTGGGGCTGACAACCTCTCTACTCCCTTCTCCTTAACGGGGGGACAGATCAAAGGCTGACCCGGCCCCGACGGAGACCACTAAAACCCGGCCGCTTTTGTCTGCTGTTGCTAGGAGGCTAGTAAAGTGAGGAAGGGTGTTTGGGGGCATAGTAATGAGACTCGTTACAGTGTGACGAACTGGCCGAAAGTCTCTCCAACTTTTCGTTTTTACGTTGAGCTCTATATGGGCCTGTGTACTTTAGGATAGGATATAGGTTTTCAGATCGGACTCAAGTGTAGCCTATAATGGTATAGCCTAAGCTTTATTGGACATCTATGGTCATTGGCAAGGAATGTTTATCGATTTTATTGATTGGTTATAGGCCAGCCAACTACCTTATAAAAGTCTGGTCCGAATGTTAGGCTATAGCAAAGTTTAGGCGAGTGAAAACTTCAGGTTCAGCCGTCCAGGAAGACCGACTGTTTGTGTGGTATATGGCCTATATTAGGCAGTATATGCACACAGTAAAATCTTCGCATGTTGTCGTTGTTTTAGACCAAATTTTAATTTCGCGAAAGTTGTGTCTGAATATATAAGGGAACAAATATACAATATGGAAGTAGGCCGTGACGCTGATTTGGTATGACAAATGATGTCAACGTCTTCTTATATATAAACTATTAAACAGTATAGGCCTATATAGGCTATAGGGCCACACACACACAGCCTACACGCACCTATCTGACGAGACGGGGCGCTTGTTCCACATGCTGTTGCGCGCTACGGTATAACGCACCGCAGACAAGATATGCAGTGGAACGTTTTCCAGTTATTGCGAGGACGGTAAAAAACAAACCAGCACCTCGTAAAGTGAATGGCTCCTCTGTGCATGCTGCAGGCCACAATTCAATTCAAAGGAGCAGACAATGAAGCCGTCGTGCTTGCATGGTCAACATATATATCCTCCTAGTTTCCATATATTTTGTTGGACTGCTATATTACCTATTTGACCAATTATGGGCGCATATTGCCATTTTTAGTTCATAACACATCAAACACGGTATATAGGTTCACATCTCAAAGAAACTTGACAGACCACATCACCACCTGTCCTGCAGAGTGCAGCCTATTTATATTTTTATTTTTCACGCCTTAAACACTGACAAGCTTCACTGAAGGTCACATCCGTCGCCTAACCAAGTAACCATTCAGCCTAAAAAAGGACAAATATACCAGAAACGCTGTCATACATCATTTCTCTCACTCTTGACTGTCTGACACTCAAATAACGATTCTGCCTCGATCGGCTCGTCACCGCACGCGCACCCCCCCCCCCCCTCTCTCTCTCTCTCTCTCTCTCTCTCTCTCTCTCTCTCTCTCTCTCTCTCTCAGAGAACAGAACAGGTGGAGGCCGGGCGCGCGGCATGGGCACCTGCACGCTCAGCTGCGCGCGCCTTGTTATTGCTGCCGCGGCACGGGCGCAAACAGCGACGACGCTCCGCCAACAATCACTGACTGTCCCGAGCGCACTATGTTCTCTTCCAAAAAATAATGCTCCGCAGACCGCAGTCCGCTCATTTCCACTTTTTGTCGAGTTAGTTGTGCGCTTGCCTCCTTCTTTGCAGGCTGACAAGAGCTAGGTTATAAGGGGAATGCAGACATGGGAAAGATAATGATTTGGTTCACTTGTCCCATATATTCGCTGCCTCAGCGGTATTATATGCAGTCGAGGAGGTATACAGTGCCACAAACTTGACTGTTTCGTCGCAACATGTTGCATTAGACGGCATGGTTTATAACGTTCTTTATTTTGGTGAGAAGTCTTCGTGGAAATTATGTCCTATATAGTTTCAGCTATAGAGAACGAATTTGACCATTTTCTCCCTCCTTTTCTTCCCTAAGCCTCAAAAGCCTGTGTTTATGTGCTCATCTTGGTTGTCAATGGCGATTGTTTGTCGCGCTCCAGACCTAACCTTCAATATGATACCATCTAATCCAATTAAACATAACCCTGAACTCGTGCGCAGGACACCTATATTATTCTACTCCTTTCTCCGTCGAGTTGCTGACAAGCACTCTTGGTTTGTGTGTGAAAGAGGGAGTCAAGAGCCCTCCTTAATCCCGAACAGAAGCAGAAGTGATTGAAAAGTGAAAGGATCCCCTTGTACAACAAGTACTAGTATAGGCTACTTGAAAATGAAGGTCTCTTAATTGCCTATTATAGCCTATACTCCCGGATTCAGTTTAACAATTATGCCGCTGGATCGTTTGTTGCGTGTTAAGTTTGTGAAGCCGATTTTATTTAATCAACGACACTTATTAATATTATATAGGCCTATATATTAATATTAATATATTCGGTTGTTTGCTTTCTGTGCCTGCAGTGTGACCTATGAAATGTCCCCTCCGTTCAGGAGGGGAATGGGATAACCATTTTTTTTCAATGCTTCTATATGTGAGTTTAGAGAGAAATTAGCTTATAATAAAGAATTACACGTGGCATAATTTAAATCATACGTTTGGCGTTAAATGAAACTCACCAATTCTATTGTTTTTGACGAAATGGCTTCATCGTGCCCTTGATGGAGCCATGAAGCAGCAGCCTACATACATAACATAGTAGATGTTCCGAAATGACAGGTAATTGACATTAATCCGCTCTCTCTGAGACTCGGGGGGGAACTAAAGTAAATGGGGATACGGTTAATGAAGCACCACTTGCCCTTTGAATCTCGGTCAAAGATATGCAGCGGGGAAGTTCGGTCGAACTTCATTCGTTTACACGTCACATGCATCGAGGTAGGATGATGTGTGCAGGCTATAGTCAAATATATATAGCAAACAAATTCAGAGGGAAATGGGGAATTATTATTGATTATGCAAATTTACTTGAAAAGACTAATTTCAATCGCTGCATTTACCAAGAAGTAAAGGCACTGTGGTTAAACTTGCAGAGTTTACAATTTTAAAGTGACGTTTAACTATTATGCGCAATTGTTGGGACAAAGTGCCTGCATAATATAAAGAAGTAGAAGTAAAGCACATCTACACATAATGATCAGAAAGTGAGGCACATTCACAATGCCTCTCAAAATACAGTTTTTTCTGGTAGATAGTTAATATATGCAGTGTTCCCGCAACCACAGGATGGTTATCATCCTTATTATAATTCATATTAGGACTCCTCCCAATAGGAGTTGTGACAGGCAGACAGTAAGGGGCCAGGTGCATGGAACGGGAGACTTTCAGTTAAAGGAGTCGCACCTCTTCGGCTGCTCCGCCCGCAGCTCGGTGCTCCAGGAGTCAGCGTAATGAGGCTATACCTGTGGGGGCCTCCTGGATGGAAAGGTTTCCTAACCCCGCCACGGCCACTCAGCACCGCTGCTCTATATACCACCTTCACTGTCCCCACGGCTCCCCCCGGGGCCCGCGCCTAGCCGCAGCCCCCTTTCACCGACAGTTCATATTCGATGCATAATATAAACTTCTTGACAACTATAGTGATCTGGATGGTGATGCTGCTGGAAATGGAAGGAGGGGTTGTTGGTTGGTTAGCATTGTCCCAGGAAAATAAAGGGATTTCCATGAGGGGAGGGGCCTCGCATCAGGACCAATTCAAGAGGCTTTATGAGGCCGAGTTCACAAAACATGTTCCATGATGTGTGGTTACCTTTCATATTGACCAGTATAATCACTTTACAACTCTGCATTTAACATATTTCATGTGGTTTGTATAGCGTTTCACTTGATAAATAAATATCATGTTATCTTCCCCCCCCCCCCTATAGGAACCATCAGTCATGTTAAGAAAATATTGCTGTCTCCCTAGGCTTTGTGTCACTAAGATGGATCAGCAGTGATAGTTTGTGAGATATACTGTCATTTACTATGGCAAGTGTCAGAGAAGGGCCAAAAGGTGCCCATCCCCAGCGGAGCTGGCCTAATTATACAATTAGTCTTGTGATTGGGACAGTCCAGAGCTAAGTGTCCTATGGGACGACCAGACACATTATGGCTGTCATCGCTTTCTTCACAACAAGTAATAGAGCCTGCCCTAATATGTTAGCTGCTCGTCCTTAGACGGGGGACAGGGTTATTGGATATTTTGTTTAGCATTTGAAACATTGCTCATCATTGTGATGTATATATACCTACAGGTTGGGACTGAGCATTGGAGTGAGACTCGTGTTGACTCCACAATAGACCAAGATGGACTGAGAAGGCGAGGTAAGAGGTGGAAAGGTGGATGATGATCTGGATAACCGCTTTTCACCGGACAACATTCATAACATATAGGTCATCTCGCTATTAAATCATTCATCTCTTAAGCCTTGTCCGGGGCTTCGATGAACTAAAATAACATCTCTTTGAAGACACTATAGCCAGTTGGAGACCCCATATCTCAATCTTATTGCCTATCCAGCCATATTTCCTTTCTGGCTTATCCCTGGTCAGTTGGAAACATCAAGACACCATATTTCCTTTTGCCCAACCAGGGCCATATCTTTTATTGCCAATCCAAAGTGCAGTCAGAGAGGATGGGCATGAGTCTTGTGATGTTCCCTATCCACCAAGCCACATCCATGAGTCAGAGGGAGGTCTTGGCTCTGCATGGTTGGGGAGACAGTGGACAGCCACACAGGATACTTTGCTGCACTGCCTTATCACATGGGATTAGGGCTCCAGGAATGGACTGTTGTATTTGGTGACCACACTTAACCAATTTACCCACGATAAACAATTTAGGAGGCCCACAATGTGAAGTCAATCAAATATCTGCAGGTAGAGCATATATCTTACTAGTGCCTCTGGACTCCTTCTCACTTTTGCTTATATTTATAAGGATGTGTCTTATCATGCCTTTCTTTTTATCTCTATCCTTACCATGCCTTTACCCTCTGTCTCCTTTCTTAAAGGATAGTCCATTCCCCTTGCTTTCCAGCTGTGAGAGAATGATTCCTCCCATTCTGAATGCTGACCTTTTCTGCATAAAACAGGATGCATTCAGGGATGACCCTCATGATGTTGCAGGTATGATAGCTTCACACAAATATGGCCATGGTGAATCTGCATGCGTCTGTCTATAAAAGATGGTGCACTTGGACTGTGATGTTGGTACAAATGTTGCCCATCGCAGTATGAGATTAGTTAAAGAAAGAGAGAAGATACAGTTTTCAAAATTGGGTTGCAAGGATTTCAGGAAGTCGTAAAAGGTAAAGAAAGTAAATAATGTTCAATAGTATGTTTCCCTTTGGCAATATTTCACATCAAAAGCAATAATCATATATTAGATTATAAGACCAACATCATGTGAATATGATGAACTTAATTTTAAATACTTGTATTTTATTTACTTTATATTTCTCACCATTCTCATCATTCAACTATGCTCACACATGCCAACTAACCTGCATCAAATAAAACAACAGGTGCCCACATTGTTCTTGAATCTCTGCTATTGGCTACTTGGCTATATAAAGTATAGTTAATTATACCCCCCATTCATTGTTCTACAGAACATTTAAGTGTTCTGCAAAAAAAAGAGTGCTAATTTTCTGGATGATACTTGGGAATGGGAATGGGATTTAGTTTGAATATTACGCTGGAACACACACACTCACACACACGCACACGCACACACCTGGCCAGCCTAGTCTCCTGTTACATTCAATGTTACATCTTGCATTTAGGGGCTTTTAGGAAAGCCCTGTCACTCAATGAGAGACTACCAGCCTGGGCAGCGCGCACTTACGCTTATCTGCACTTTAGTTTCTACCTTCTGGCCGGTGGGGCTGTGTGAGGGCCAGGTAGCAAGGCCTGGCTTCATGTGGTTGTCCGTGGACGACCTTGGTCTCCTCACCTACTGCCTTGGAGTGGCTCCCAGTCCTCGGATGGGGCTTTGGACCAGCACCAAGTCTCTACCCCCACAGATGTTACTGAGCCGCCAGATATTATGTCAGTTCTCTGAGATGGAGACAGGCAGGATTAGAGTGATGTATGCTTGCTCTTCTGTAGAGCAGTGGTCAGTGGATGGATGAATGTAAAGTAGACACGGCCATGTGTGACTACATGTGCATGGAAAACCAGTGGCATTTTCTTAATCCCCCCCCAAACTCTCAATGAAATATAAACTGTAGGCCTCCTATTGTTTTTTATTTTCTTAAAAAATACCAATAAGAAAACGTGTTTTTCATGGTCTTAATTGCTTTCACATTGTATATTTAGAGACAACCAACTTCCACAAAATAACTGTAAAATCCAGAATGTTAATTTACTACTCTGACAGTGCAAAAATGGACTTGTATACTACTTTTAGTTATAGTTAAATTACAATTCTGCATGTTGCTGTCCACCTATTTTACACTATACTCTGCTAAAAGCTGAAATCTTAAAATTAAACCAAATGCTTCATTTAAGAAACGTAACGTATTTGTTCCTGCATGGAAAATGAGTTATTTTTCTGTTTTCTTTTTTTCAAATGAATGCAAATCATGCAGAGAATAAATTGCTGTAGAAGAGGAATGTAAAAAATGGGCATATATTACTTTGATTTAATATTGTAAATATTTTGTGTAAATATACATGTCTAACTGGAGCACTGCGAGGCCTATATTAGGTGAGCTTGGTGCTTTGTTTGTTTGTTTTAAAGTTTTTAGTCTTCAGGAAATACAATATTGTATATTATAGCCTAATTGTTTAAATTTAAAAATTAATTACAATGTGTTCATTTAACTTGTGTCCATTCCTGAACACTGGATTATAGGGTTAGTACATCAATTTAATTAAATAAATAAATTATCAATGTGTCTAGAATATGATATGGAGCAATATACAACGAAGACAAATGTTTTATTGAATTATTTCCCTTGGGGATAGAATGGCAAACTATGTAAATATGAGACAATATATCTACTGCATGTATGATGATGTATCCTAAAATATGACTATTTAGTTTGGTGGGGGGCTTTCTCCCCATATGGAGGAAACGAGCTTTTCCCAGAGAATAATAATTACAAATAAATTATGAAATGCTCGCGAAGTAATTGATTTAATGAAGTTCCCATGAAACTATTAAAAACGCGTATATATACAGGTCAGTCGAGTGAACCCCCAGTGAGCCCATTGTCAGGTGTTAACTCCCGCTCTCCTCTCGGAAAGACACCGGGGCTAATGGGTGAAACCACAGCTGCTGAAGTTGGAGCTGTGATGAGCAACATTTTCCCTACAAGCGTCCGAAGTTCCGAACAGTCCGGACAACTGCAGACACGGTCCTATATTCGCCCAACTTCTAATGTAAAGGGACTATACTTATTTCTATCGGTGCGAGTGCGACGAACATCCACGCTGGACCATGCATTGAGACTAAAAGTTAATGCCCAAATAGATCAAGTTGTATAAGTCGATTGCAACTTGCATATCCCCATATACGCTTAGCGTGCATATACTCACTGTTCGCTGAGCAGAAAGAAAACTGCTTTTGTCGACTTCATGGGCTTGCACAGAAAACGCCTTGTTCCGAACTTCCGATAGCAGTCAGTGGTTCAGAATGTGGCTGACGTAGAGTGTGTGCAACTGGAACTGGATTCCGTTTGCTCACTTGTTCGCCAAACTTATAAGATAGCCAGGTAGGGTGCTTGGAAAATGTTGGCACTTTGCCTAGATAATGACAATCTGCATTTGGCATTCTGCACTTCATCACACATGCGACAGATAATGTAAATAAATTATGAAATGTATGTAGGCTGCTATAATACTATATTGTGGATATGTTTTTGTTGTGTGTGTGTGTGTGTGTGTGTGTGTGTGTGTGTGTGTCTGTGTGTGTGTACGCGCGCGCGCGAGTCTGGTAACAGGTTACACATGGCTATAAGCTTATTTTATGATTTTGTAATCAGATAACAAGTGGCGTATATAACATTTGTTTGGAAGTATATATGGATTGAAATTGAATCATGGTGCATCATAGATGTTTTCCTTATGTTGTAGCTGGACTGTGGAGTGTGGGTAAACGAAATTGTGTTTTACCTAAATGTATTTATTATATTTAGATTAGAATATTGCAGACAATAAGTGGTCCGCTGTTGTTTGTTTTCCACAACAACTAAATTCAATTAGCAACAGATTGGCATCAATCGCATCATTATAAAAAAAATTGCCCAACATAATGCCCCTATAGGTAGAGACTTAAGCCTATACTTGATTACTCCTGGGGGATATTTCACTGTTCAACCCCAATAGTAAAAGTAAACTTTACTAACACAAATGGCTTCATCCTCATTCATTTTCTCTCATTTTCAGAGCCCTTTATTCCTGTAGTCAACTCTTCACGTTGTTGAAATGGAATCAGAGAGGTTTGAATTGATGATGATCTTCGGGAATTGTGAAAATGTGCCAAAAGCTGTCACAGGGTGCTGCTGCTGTTCTGCTATATAGGCCTAAAGTCCCCCCCCCCCCCCCCCCCCCCCCATGCACCTGCTTTCTTGTCTACAAAAAGATGACAAACAATTTGGCTATAAAGTGACAGAGAAGAGATGCTTTTGTTGCTGCAACAATAACACCTTCCTCGCGGTATAAGCCAGGCTTGGCACAGGTGCATTGGCGGCGTGCACCAGCCTTGTCTATATATATACCCCATTTAACAAACCAACTTTTGTAGCCCAAAATGATCACCTCACAAAACACTCCTATGTGCATTGTGCTACCCGTATTCAAGGAGATGGATAATGCTTGTAAAATCTGACAAGACAGCGTTTGTTTGGGTTCTACGGTCGTCTGAGAAATTATCATTCAGTCCCTTAAATGGTGGAATGGGAGAACGAGCATCGTTTTCACTGCGACTTCTGCTTTGTCCTTTTCCAAAGTGGCGTCTGCATGTCTGACTCTGCCGGTTACTGATTTGCAGGCAGTATGTTAAGGTGGCCCATGTAAGTGATTTCCACGGGCATCCCACTAAAGTAGAACAAATCGCTGACAAAGGAGTGCCTTTCCTATTCAGCGGCGTCGTTAGGACAACCAAAAAGTATTCCTCGGATAATAAGTTCTACTTCAAAGCGTTTCTCATTGAAGGGTGACTGCTTCACTCCTTTTATTAAGTCCCCCCCTTTCATGCCAAAGGGGCTATCTCTTTGGTTATTTTCCATCGTGTTTATTTTGTAACATTCATGGAGCACTTGTTTCTAAATAGAACCTACAATATAGGTTACTCTATAGGCCCTTGAACCAAGAAAGAGTTCATGGGCAATAAAAAGCAACTCAGGACTCGTTTTGAATAGCACGTCATCAATGTGTGGGAAAAAACGGTACGATAGCAATAAAAGTTACATAAGCCCATGGCCTTTATAATGTAACTGCTAATAAGGACTACAGTATAGTGGCTTTGAAATAAATTAGGCTTATATGTTCTTTGTTAGTTAATTTGGAGTTTGTTGATCTTTCAAATGTCATGCATGAAATAATATACTACATTGCATGCATTTTTGCTTAGTCAGAATTTCTTCAGATTAACCGAATTTAAGCATGCCACGCTTTTTTTATTATTATTATTATTATTTAGCTGCACCATTATTCACTCCTCGTTCTTACCAACCAGCAGAAAGACGCTTGAATGCGCATGGGCCCGTTTACCTGTCAAAATGTGTGTGATAACAACAGTTACAACACGTATACCTGTCATACATTTAGGGAGAAGGTGTACCGCATACTCTTTGATTATAGTTCCTTTAGTGGCAAGCTAATGGTTTTCAACCAGACATATTCAAATGTGAGCGTCGCGCTATACCCAAATTGCCATAGAATTCCTAACGCACCATGAACACTGTCAAAGCGGCCAGCCTTCCGCTCAGAAGTATAGCAGCCTTTGAAGTTGTGCAGGACTCGCGTTGGTCAATTTTAATTCTATAGACGGGACAGAGAACACTTTGAAAGTAAGATTGTGCGTTTTAATGGAGGAAATAAGAGGGGGGGGGGGGGGAGGGGGGCTTGTTTCATACACTCCATACAAGGTCTTGCTTATTGTCAGATAGCTTTTATCTTTTATTTTTGCCATGAATGATTCATGCTTCGGCAGCTTTGTGCATGTCCCGCCTTTCAGAGGTAGCGCCATCAGGGGGCTAGAAGTTCTCCCATTAGACCAGTGATTGGTTTTATATGCTATAGTCTCATATTTGGGCCGTGATATATTTGAGAGATAAGAGGGAAACGTGTATAAGTAACGTCAAGATATGAATTTAAGTGAGGCATTTTGTATTTTTGTATCCTTATCGCTCAATTTGACAATTGTCATGATGTGTTTGCTTGTTTTTCCATACAGTCTAACTAAATTGTTGAATGATGACTATTCTGTCTCTGATATAGATTGTGGCTGTTAAAACATTTATTTAACAGTAATTTGACTAAACGAGACCTGCATGGTCAATGTGCCTAAATGTGATTATTTATCGCTTTGCCATAATCTCAAATTTGATTTTGAACATCAATGGTCTGCACAGTCATACTGTAACTGATTCGTCATTTTTATATATCCAACAGACTCAACGGCACCATGCACCTCAAAGAGAAAGACAGATTACTACAAAAGGGCATGCGAGAAGGGACTTTTCACATTACACAGCCTATTCAAGTAAAAATGATTTTCTTTTACAGAACACAAAAAGCATCAGTACTACATATCACCAAAACCGATATAATTATTCTTTGGTGTGTCTGTAATTCCAGTACAACAATGATACCAGCAAATAAATTACAATGTACAAAACGACATTTTTCGTAATTAAAACTACGACATTCACAAGCATCAATACAATTACATATATACAAATCCTTCAGGGACAAACGCCTGTCTGACTGTCAGTGTACACATTTAGGGTCTCGAGGGACTTATTCGTACTCTTTAACGAGCATAGCACTGGCGTATTATTTTTGTAATTTATTTTTTGCATAAAATATAGTCTTAAATAGTTTTTAAATATTACAAAATTCCATCCAAACAAATGTATAAATCTCGAAAGTCAACGTTTAAGATACTCAAATGCTTGTCAGGCTACAACTTCGTTATATATTTATTTTCCTCGTGAACGAACGACCAGTGTTTGTACCACATGTATAAGTAGTCCCAATCACATGGAATAATACAACTTCAATATTAGCTACTGAATATAAACTATATTGACTGCCATTAAGGGTTTACAAATTAAGGACGTCAATATTGTTTCCCTTGGAATGTTTGGAGTTGGACAGTGACTGATAAGCAACTTATTAATTTGCAAGGGAATGGCAGGAGATCATTTGGACCAAATGTCAGTTTAGGACACCAGTCACCATGTCGAGCTCAACTGTTTTGAAAAAATAGGTGGTTAAATTGTCTATAGCTAGAACATGGTTCATCCAAAAGTCATGGTTCTCTCAATAATAAAGCTTTTGTTTCTCAAGGAATAGGCCTATATAGGCTAACTCTTTTAAGTTAGAATTTACAGATCCAATTCCAATGTAGGCTAGTGTCAAGTAGCTGTTTACAGATCCAATTCCAATGTAGGCTAGTGTCAAGTATAGCTGTTTACAGATCCAATTCCAATGTAGGCTAGTGTCAAGTAGCTGAAAGTTGTGATCTACATACATTCACTGTTGTAAGGAAAAGATCAGGACACAAATTGCAGTTGCTCCCCATATTATTAGACCTATACATCCACAACGATAATCAAGTTATTATTCCACGGTTAGCACAACCTTGTAATATGACATAGGCTAGTTGTGGTCTACCGTTGATATTTAAATCATTGATATGCCATTGGTCAATTTCCCACATGCACATGGGCCAGTATAGGCCTACACATTTAAACAACAACAGGGCAATATAGCTGTAAACATGACATCAGAGCATTGTTCTTGGGTCTGTGTTTCTGAAAGTGTCCTCATCGTCTGAATCTGACGTTGCCACCTCGCTGGAGGGGGTGTGGAGATGGTTGGGCCCTCCGCTCCCCTGGCACACGTACCACTCATTGAGGTTGGTAACCTGAGGCGAGAGATTTGCAGATCGGTTCCTGTGGCTGTGCGGTTCAGAGGTGGGCGAAAGGGGGTCTCCTAGTGTGTTTGTGGAGGAAATGTAGGCGGCGTTTGTGGAAGGAGGCGGTGGAGACTTGCAATGTACTTTCATGTGCTTTCGCAGTGAGCTCGGGTGCGTGTAGGACTTGTCACAGCCACGGACCTTGCAGTAGTAAGGCTTGTCACTAGTGTGAACGTGAGAGTGCTTCTTCCGGTCGCTGCTGTTGGCGAATTTCCTGTCACAGCCGTCAAACTCGCATTTGAAAGGCTTCTCTCCTTGAATTAAGGGGAAAAAAGGTTTGATCAGTGCATCGCCAAAAAATGTCATTTCTGACACACAGACACACATTGTGTAGGCCTATAGCCTAGGCCTACCTATTCATATGCTCGATTACTGCATTTAATGCTAAACATTATCATTCATTAATCATTAGAATACGTAGGCCTATACCCAGCAATGTGTTGGACCCCTCAGGCTACCGCGTTTACTTCATGTCATGAAGGCCAATTACGCAATAAATGGTTGCTGTGGCAGCCCACTTCCTGTTCATCATAGTTTATTTATTCATATATGTGCCACACAGCCACATTTACAAGCAGGCTCCTGTCTGAACACGTGGGCAATGTCAGAGGACCTCTCTTGGCTATACACGGAGCACCCACGGCCACAACGAGCCGTTTATGTGCCCTGAAGTGGAATGAATTCGTGCATGCTTCACACACAAACACTTGATAGACTAGTAAAATACCTTCACGAGGCAAAACAGTCGAATATCTACTACCATCCACAATGTGCTGCTGTAGGTATAGCCTATGGCTCGAAATAAGTGTATATTTCATACTTTCATAAAGAATCACGAAGACAGCCTATATAGGCTAGCCTATACTTACTCGGGGCAGCATAGGCTATGACTTTGCAACGAGCCAGTTCAAAACACAGTCTAAAGCCACTGTTCAAAAGAAAACCATGTCCCCATAAGCTCTTGAGGACCAGCAGATCCTATAGTATTGTAACACATATAGGGCTATAATATCCCTGTTTGGATATACACAGTCACACTACAAATGAAAGTTGAGCTATTTTGCATAGCACGTGCGACTCACACCATTGCATTGTGTTGTTACTATGGGCTGCGCTGACGCCATTGTTGTGGTTAGTTTTAGACCATAGCCTAGCCTATCTGCTGCATAAAGCCAGCAGCACAGAAAAGTTTGCACAAAACTGCGTGAAGGAGTAAACAATAAGTAAACAGTTAAGTTATATTTCATTTTTCTTTAACGGCTTTAATCCGAATGTTAAATGGTGCTGCCTACATATTTTACTCCAACGTCATAGGAATACCATGCAACATAGGCTAATGCAGAGCTTTTAATTACAAACTCCCTCCATAAACCAGATGTGTAAACGTCTAGACTTTATGGATAACTCAATTTACTCTCATCTTTGAGGCGCATGGTTTAGATGTAGGCTACGTAAGCACGTTTTTACAAATCCTATGCTATGCTATAATCCCCTCACGCGTACCACAGCAGCAGACGTCTACGAGTAAAGTTTATGATTCCGACAGGAAACGATGCATTTTACTCGCGTGAGGCGATACAATGTCAGAAATGTTCGCTATTACGCACAATTACGCACCGTCACACACACTGTTCGTGGACATGTTAATAACAACAACAGGGAGGCTGGAGAGAACACACTCAAGTGCTATAGAATACATTACAGGCGGTAGTCTTTGGACGGTTAAACATGCAGCTTTTAGACTGTTATATCGCGTCTCTCTATAGTAGGGCTACTGACCTGTATGAGTCCTCTTGTGAATCTTAAGATTCTCCGATCGAGCGAAGACTTTTCCACAGCCTGGGAAAGGACATGGGAACGGCTTTTCTCCAGTGTGTACTCGGATGTGATTGATCAGTTTGTACTTTGCTTTAAAGGCTTTTCCCTCGCGCGGACATTCCTCCCAGAAACAGACGTGAGAGCTCTGCTCGGGTCCCCCGACGTGCTCTATGGTGACATGGTTGACCAGTTCGTGCATCGTGCTGTAAGTTTTCGAGCAGGGCTTTTTCGAAGTTTGTTCCTGGTCGATCCATTTGCAGATCAACTCTTGCTTTATGGGCTGCCTCATGTATCGCAAAAACGCCCCCGCCGCTCCGTGCGGAGCAGAAGCGATGTTCACATTGAGGTTCATGGAGTTGTAGCTGTGGAGAGAAGAGGGTCCATAGTGTTCTGGCCTGTGCCCGAAGTGCTCCGGCCTGCCGTAGATGTCCCCCGGTATACCCAGGCGCATCTGCCCGTTGAGGGCATGGTGGTGATGGGCACCTGGGGACGCCTGGTCGTGAAGTCCGGCGAAAAGTGGATGGGCCCCACTTTCCGTGTGCCCATAAGCACCTGTTGGGGAGATGAACATGCCATGGTGATGAGGGGAGGAGGCGGAACTATGCTGTTCGCCAAGTGCATGCATAGCAGAGGCTGATAGTTCTCTCCTGAGGATGAGGTCCCTGCTGCTCGTGTAGCCTGAGTGGGGGTGAGCCACGGGGAAACCAACTGTGGTCTGAACACAACTGAAAGATGCCGCGGTCTGAGCTTCGGGATGGCTCTGAATGTGGTGCTGAGATGGGCTAAGTTTGAGAGCATTTGTCTGTGCCATGTGCTCTGGTCCAAATGGAGTCAGTGCCACTCCAGGGTCGTTGCCCAGCTCCCCAGGGTGGAGGTGGGCATGGTGGGAGAGAGGGTGATGCCCCCCTAGCCCCGGGAAGCCTGTCATATTCTGATGAGGCAGGGGTTGAGTCGCTGCCAAATCCGCTAATCTTATCGCCGGATTCCTCTTGCTTAAAGGGGGTTCCATAACTACACTGTCAAGTCCATCCACCCTCACCGCTATTGTTTTTACCCACACTACGCAATCTAAAACATTAGAATATATGTTTATAAGGGTCTATAACTTCTTTTGTCCTGCTTCTAACTCTGCTTGCTCCTTTTCCCACTCTGTCCTCAAGCGATTGGCAGAACATACAACAGTTGGAGGACACAGTAGGGAATACAGTTTAGAAATGGCACTGCGGGTATTGGACGGATTTCGGTGACTGGCAGTTAAGAGAACGAAGCGATTGGCTGTCGTTCAGCGCAGGGTCTCAGCATGGGTTCCGCCCCCTCGCTCTCTTTATCGCTGTTGACTCCAAAAAGTTGTACTCACAAAGTTACCAACAAATCAGTTTGTGCCGCTTATAGTTTAGTGGTGTATGTAAACAAAACAGAAACATTAGTCGATTAAGGATATATGTATAATGGCTCTCTGGTTATTTCGTCCAATATTTTAGGACTGACTTGATGACATTTCCAACAACTAGCCGATGAATAGGCCAATATAAAAATGATGAGCCTAATAGTAAAACATGAAAAATGCATTCATCGTACCTATACTGACGACATGAGGGCTGTTGACAATTGTAAATGTCATTACCATTTTGTCTTTTGTGGTTTCCCAGAAGCATGTCAATGGCTCACATATTTTTTCTTCTATTGCGCATATTTACATACTTCAAATTAATTAAATAAATATCACACCTGACATAGTTTTCCCCATTGTAAAATATGACATTTAAGCATTAAAATAATGATTTTGTTTTTATGCCATTGCATGTTGATGAGTAAATAGCCGTTCTGACATTTGTAAATTTCTTACATGTGCTCTGCATGATAATTATTATAATATTGTTCAACCCATGCATTGACGTTGCTCGTGAGTCGTGACTCGCACATATAGGCTAGGTTAAGATAATTTAAACTCAGTTTTGTGGTATATAGCCTATACTGCATGCTGGTTAGGGGCAAACTGAAAAAGCCACAATATTTTCTTTCTTTCTTTTATTACACACTAATAATAATAATAAAACGTATGCTCATATAATTTTTAGCACAATAATATACAAATTATACTTTTCATTGAATGCTACCAATTGGCAATAAGTGAAAATAAATACACCCACAACATGCACGGTGGCATCATCATCAGAGAATGGGCGAAGTGTGAACAAAGTTTGCTAAACTGTATATAGCCTCAAAGTTCATTTTTATTATTATTTTAAAATCACAACCCCTTTTCTCAGCAGGTGTATCTGTTATCGATTTAATGTCTTAATTTAAAGACCCTTTTGGAATGCATTTCTGATAGCCGCAGCCGACCTTACATAATTGGACATGGATGTTCAAAGGTCATGATAACATTGAAAGAGCTCCCCTTAAAATGTGCAGCAACAGCTGTCTATTAATCTAAACTTGAGTTTGTGTTGCACTTTATAGTAGACAAGGCTATAATATAGCCTCCCAGGGAGGGTTAGCACAATTCTGTCTGGATAAAAATGATTTAATTCGCCAGACAGTTCTACATTCAAATAAATAAACAAATGTTTAACTGCATGCAGCTTTTCCCACTTGGCATGGAATAATTAAACCTCGCTGCATGATAGACATAATAATGTTCCATTTGCCTATATAGGCTATACTTGCCCATGCATAGCCTACTATAGTTTGTCAGTTGTAAATGTGTTTACATGCGCATTTTTGTCTTCAGATATGTGATTAATTGTTTATGATTGTTTGGCTATATGGACCCGTTCAGTTAAACGGGATTCTAATTAGCAAATTAGCAATCAAAATAGTCGACCACAGAATGAAGTTATAAAGTTCCCATTTAGGTTAATTTTCGAAAAACATATTTTAAGTGATTTTCCCAGCTACTCAGGGAATCAATTTGTGTCAATATTGTGATCTTTGGTTGTTTTATATTGTTTCATATTGTTTCATATATGCCTACATTTTTCAGAACATATTAAAGTATAAAGCTTGTGTGTGTTAGCAGGAGTCACATGTTTTAATAACTTCGTCAATCAATTAGTTAAAATGGAGAGTGAAACGCCAGAGCCAACTTACTCAACAATCAATGAATGGGTTAATTTCCCTTAACTTTTAGTTTTAAAATCCCTCAAATCTGTCGAGGTCTTCGAATGAGTATAAGGGGATGTCTTAAACGTTTCCCCCTTTAAAACAAAGACGCTTTGTCATAAAAAGGGTTATTTTACCAAAAGTGTCAAGAGGGCAACATATGTGGTCTTAAGGGGTCATGGGTCAAACATGCATGAAACACAAGGTCACGGAAACCACACAAGTAACCTTCCAATGCGTCAACATATTGATATTGTCAAATAATAGAGAAGTGAAATACAGCGCCATTACAAAACTCTCTTCTGTAATGTAGCCCCTATAGACAACAAGCCTTCGTGTTGTTCACATTGATTTGTTATTTTACTTTTCTGAAATAGCCATGCGTTAGATTATATAATGCATAATATTTAATGTGTAGCCTACGATTGGTTTAGGGCAGTTTGTCGTCCCGTATATCCCATGCCCTAAAACCTGTTGAAATAGTGGTCTTTGGGGATTTCATTATGTTAGCCCCTTTCTTCTCGTATAGCAGAAGGGAAGCCCACAGCCATGTGCCTCTGGCCGATTGAGTTTTCTTTCTTTTAAAAATTCTTTTTCTTTTTTCCTATCGGGAAGGTTTTGTGTTTTTCTACAAAAATAAAGCAGTTCTTATAGAGGTCGGCAGACGTGACTTTGAACTTGGATCAGCTCCTAAGTTTCCTGTGGTGCGGGTTGAAATAGACTTGGAAGAATGGCGTGTATGCTCAGGCTGCCCCACTTTGAGGCACGGAATTTCAAAAGTTGTAGGCCTGGCTTTATACGTTCAACTCGGCTTCCCGTTATTTACCGCCTGGAGCACCGAAGGGTTGAGAGAGGCGAGAGAAAGTTTGTTGTGTGTTGGAACTGGAGTGCTCGAGGGACTTTAATTTGATGAAAGTGTAAGTAAATCTCCTTTCAGTTAAATGTAAACATTTGAATGGGCAGCTGTTGTAGGCTACATAGCATTTCAACGGAGAATCGTGTGCTTTGAATGGAAGGTTGCCAGTGAGTGAGCCCCATCCCTGGCTTTGAGATATCGATGCTCGTATACTTCAAATATGAGGTCTCACATAAAGAACGGGGGAGCTTCTTAACTGTACAAAGTAGGCTATAGTGGTTTAACTTGTAATAACAGCATATATAGCCACTTCTGGTGCAACATGGGAATATGTTTTAAAGAGCAGCCTGCACTTCAAACCGCTCTTATTCACTGACGTATACAACTTTTATTTAGACATTATTATATCAACCGTGTTAGTTCAAGAGAGCCCGCATGAGCCCCAAGGGTCATTACCTGCATGCGAATTGTTTTCTGAGCGTATACTTCACAGTCATAACATGTGACTTAATTAGGTGTAGCTGGGTTGAAAAGCTCTGGAGATTCACAGCAGGTTGATGGAGAACCAATAGTCTGTGGATCCAAAAGAGTCACGGGGCCATTATAGCACCTCGTCCTATACCGTGCAGGTTCTGATATACTGCTAAAACCACAGAACCACAGAAGACATGGAGCCCCGGGGCGGTGTGGAACCATGAACGCTATAGTCAAACAGAATCATTTCTTCAAATAGGAATGCTTTTACACTACAGTGTTAACCACAATTCACCCACAACGAGCGTCTTATACCACATGTTCATCGTGTGCAGATTATCAAATGCATTGAATCCGTTTTAGACTATTTTGGTTTGGAAATTGTATTTCCACACAGAGGAAGCCCATTTTTCTTACTAGGCTACTATATCCTATAGCTGAGACACGACAGGGGAGGTTTTGCGTCATGATTTTCGTATTTCGTTCCATGTAATATTATGTCTTAGATAAACACTATAGGCTATACGAAATTGGGGCTTCGTGTATCCAGTTTTATGGGGTATCCAGTTACAAAGATTTATTACGGAAATCTGTTGGGTTGTTAAAGCTTAAGTTGCTTTTAAATGATATTAACAGTCCATGGATTGTTTCATTTTAGATGACATGATTAATTGCCAGTGCTCAACAATATGCATACTTTATTATTTAATGGAGTCTATTAAGTCTTTCCATAAACATTTCCATAAATGCAAGATATGACTGCTTTAAAAAAGCAGTCATATCACATTTGGGTTATGCAAAAAAACATCGTCTTATTGTCAAAGTCATCTCCTATAAGTTCGAAGTAATTTTTGCTTGCATTTAGGCTATTTTTGTATTTATTTCTGAAATAGTGCCAGCGACCTTTGATATCACCAGACGTCGCATTTACATTATCTATACATTAACCCATTACTCACTGGAAGGAGGGAAAAAAAGTGTTTTCTGATATCTCTTTCTTTCCCCGAAAATCCTCTTCTAAAAAGTAGGCGGTAATTATTAGTGGAAAATGGCGATCATCTATTAGTCGCCAAAGCGGTACCTGCTATTGGAGGGGCACCTGGGATTGATGAGCCGCAGTGGCCAATGAGACTGCGTAGAATGAATGCACGGGCTCCAGTTAAAGGGGGCGTAAGAGGAGGTAGTGCCAGTCCACGGAGAAACAGGGACCGTCCGCGATAAACACATAGGCGAGCGAGAGAAATAAACATAGCAGTCGGAACAACAATTCTGAGATGCTTCAGCACCCTCTCTCAGTGAATGCGAAGGACACCTAGTAAGATAATTATTTAATGTTTTTTAAATGCATTTTAAAACAGTCAGCTGTCACTGTTTCGAGAGGAAAGGGCTAAAGGAAACTCTTCACTTCATTGCATTGGGATTTTTGAGTCATAAGTTAACTACAAGTGAATTCAGACGCCGATAGCAAAGCCAAGCTATTTTTCCTCATGAGCGGATCGCCGTTTTGAATTACGCCTGATATGATGTTTCCTACGTTGGAAGTTGAAGCGTTGCGTGTCAGCATTGTCATTTGAATTTCTTCCCGTTACTTCGTTGCCTAAACCAATACTGATTCGAGCAACAACAACAAAAAAATACGCTAACTGAAAACATGTTACTGGATGCTGGTCACCAGTTTCCTGGACTGGGAGTAGGCTCGTTTGCCAGACATCACTCAGCAAGCGAGATGCAGGAGAGAGACTTGAGTTTGGCACAAAATAGCTTTGTAGACTCGGCACACATGGGTGCATTTAAGCTGAACCACGATCTTTCCCCGGGACAGAGCTCTGCCTTCAGCGCCCAGGCGCCGGGCTACCCCGCTGCGGCGTTGGGGGCTCACGCCGCTCATGTCACCTCGTATGCAAGCTCTCCTTTCAACTCCACCAGGGACTTTCTTTTTCGTAGCCGTGGCTTCGGAGAGTCCTCACCGGCGAGCAGCCAGCATACTATTTTTGGCCCCACGGCGGGATCCCTCCATCACTCCCACACAGACAGTCAAGGCCACATTCTGTTCCCTGGGATCCACGACCAGCATGGGTCCCATGGATCCACGAACGTACTGAACAGCCAAATGCGGCTGGGACTACCGGGAGAAGTTTTCGGACGGTCCGACCAGTACCACCAGGTCTCCAGCCCGAGGACCGACCCGTACTCGGCGGCGCAGCTGCACAACCACCAGTACGGCTCCATGAATATGAACATGGGGATGAACATGGCAGCCCACCACCACCCCGGTGCCTTTTTCCGCTACATGAGGCAACAGTGCATCAAGCAGGAGCTGATCTGCAAATGGATCGACCAGGAGCAGCTCAGCAATCCCAAGAAGAGTTGCAACAAAACTTTCAGCACCATGCACGAGCTGGTCACGCACGTCTCAGTGGAGCATGTCGGGGGGCCGGAGCAGAGCAACCACATCTGCTTCTGGGAGGAGTGCGCCCGCGAGAGCAAACCGTTCAAGGCGAAATACAAACTGGTGAACCACATTCGGGTGCACACTGGCGAGAAACCGTTTCCATGTCCCTTCCCTGGATGTGGGAAAGTCTTCGCGCGGTCGGAAAACTTGAAGATACACAAGCGAACGCACACAGGTAATACTAATTTATATATGCCGTTGTTTTGAAGATTGTACATGCAATATTTATTATATAGGCCCATTGAATGCTGCTCAGCATGTGCTCAATACAAAAGGTTTAGCCTCCGTGCTATTGTCATAAAACAATCGAGAGTATCTTGTGTTAAAAAAAAATGAACTAATTTAAGCAATCTAATTACATGTGGCTTTATTCTGTCAAATAATATTTCGGATCATATAGTGAAGCTATAACTAACGTGCGAATAGTTATCTGTCACCAGTGTCACGGGCCGCCAATATCCGTGTTGTTTAATTCTAAGAGCGTGTGGTGTTGCAACTATATGTAGTAAATTATGTAACACGGTCTGTGGAGGTTTTGTGGTTCGTAAACTTTAAAAATGGGTCAAAGGCGACACGAGGGCTGTGCTCTGCTCGCATCGCGTGCGCCGTGGAGTGCAGCCTCGTATATAGTAAATCTCATCAATTGGTTTAGTGTTTACGCCAGACTGCGCTTTTACAATTCGTGCCGCAAGCTCCCCCTCCCTTTCACATCGATTTTCATCACTTTTATCCACTGATAAATGTTGGCCATTTATCGATCGTTTTAAATATCATAAGCTACATTCTATTTTCGCTGTTGTTTTGAAATTGCTTAGTCTTTTCCACGTGAATTTGACCCAACAAACTCATCGAGTGTCTTTTGTTATCGCAGGCATTGATTTGAACAATTTTCTTGGGGTATTCGTTGTGTTTTGGTGCCATCTAATTGGACAGGTGTTAAATTTGTATTGTTTCCCAGCAAATGGTGAGCATTAGGCCTATTTGCCGAATTCCTTTAAAGAAACAATAGCAAAAACCTACATTGATCATTTAGGCAAAATATGGGCGCACAACTCATTTATTTATTTTCGGTTAAATTGGGCTACAGTTTAGAAGTTTAATTTCCTGTTTGGTCGCCTCTTGTGAGTCGGCTTTGAATTATTCTATAGTCTTCATTTAACGTCCACGATAGGTTAGCATTCAAATGGTGAACTTTGTACGGTTGAACGTCATTAGCCAACTGCACAACTGTGTACTAAGAGGCATGCAGTGTTTATCTCTAACCATCTAATCTTGTTATTATTCTTAATGTATTTGTCTTTCTTTTTCCCCCTTTTTTCTTATTTTTGCAGGAGAGAAACCGTTCCAGTGTGAGTTTGAGGGCTGCGACAGGAGATTTGCTAACAGCAGCGACCGAAAGAAACATATGCATGTTCACACCTCGGACAAGCCATATCTCTGCAAAATGTGCGACAAGTCATACACGCATCCAAGCTCTCTCCGCAAGCACATGAAGGTAAATAAATAACTGAGAGAGACAGAAACAGGCAGTGTGACTGAGTGAGTGAGGATGCAGCTATATGCTAGTGTCCATGATGTGTATTTTGTGAACTCATTAGCTTACATATCTGTTAAACTATCCCGTGCTCCTCCACATGAATTACCATATAGGCTAATGTTTTCTGGGCCCATGAATGTATTGCTTGTATTCACGTCTATCTGTATTTTGTGTCTCCTTTTCCCCTATTTGAGCAGGTCCATGAAGCTGCTCCACCACCTCCACCTTCTGACTCATCGCCCGCAGCCAGTTCTGGTTATGAATCCTCTACACCACCAGGCCTGGTGTCTCCAACCACTGAGACACAAAGTAACAACAACCTGTCCCCCGCCTCAGCTGTGCACAATGGCAGTCACAGTGGCCTATCCTCCAATTTCAGTGAATGGTATGTTTAGGACAAAGCTGAAATGAACCATCACAGTCATTTCACAGCACTGGACATAGAAGATTGGAACACGGACACACAGGAGGCACACACAGAAACAATTTTGGAAATCATTTCAATTCACATGGGAAGATGACAATTTCCACCAGAGTTTGTAATATAGTTAATGTGTATTCGATACTGTAAATAATTACTAAACACTCTCTTTCCCATTGCGGTTGTGATAGAAGTTGTCGGTCTTTGGTGTATAGATGTTCCTTCAATGGTAGCTATTTCTCTAACTGGACTTTTAGTGCACATACTACGATAAAATTGTACCATAATGTTGAATATTGTGATCCTAAGGCAAATTGATTGTACTATACTAAACATCTATAAACTGGAAAGCGTGCCAAAGTCAACATTTAACTCAAAACAGACCACACTATTTTGCTTGTGAATGTATATTTTAGTTTGCTGGGCTTAACTTGTGATGTTTTGTGCTTTGCAAGTTCGAATTGTGAAATACTATCTCGAAGATTATGAAGAAAATAAACGTTGTGCCGTTCGAATTTCTGTAACTACACCCTTAATTTTGTAAATATCAACTGCCATATTTATCCATTTGTAATTAAATTATGGTATTTACTTGCTACAGATGAAACAATATTTATAAAGAATGTTTCTTTACTATAAATATGTACAATTATGAGCTAAACATGGGCAGTTGTTTTGTTGTGTTTTGTTCAAAGTTTTAAGAGGTGTTTTCTTCCTTATTGTGATAAGAATTTTACTGCATACAAATATAATAAAAGGTGTTGCAAGTGTTAAATATTTCCTTATAGTTTTTTCTTAATTCCATTTGTTTACAATACATGGTCAAGTTTTCCTTTTTTACCACCATGTAACTGGTAGATGTTTATGAACGTTGGCAGCAGGTCTCAGACATTTACATAGTCTATTCAAGGAAACGTTGATCAGATAAAAAAATAAAATATGGTGTTTGTTTCAAGCTTTGCAAAGCGTGGTAACAAGGCTGTTGTTGCTAAAATGGCATTAATACATCATGACCAAAAGTTTTACATTTAAATGAGTCACTTGTTATTAAGTAAATAATAATAATAATAAATTAAGTACATTTTCCTGGAATTGCTTGTTTAGAATGATAAAAGCACAAATACGAATTTAAACCAGATAGTTTTATTGTTGGGCCTACTAGACATATGCATGCAGTGCTGGTTGAGATAACCTATAGAACTCTGTTGTTTATGGGAAATGGCACATTTTCCAGCCTGGATTTTTTATTATATATAATTTATTTTAATCTAATTCTTCATTTGCAGACAGACCTCTATAAGCCTATGCCGAAAATGTAAATAGCCTCCCCATCCCCCACATTGGTCATGTGAGTAGCTGGGGAGTTGCGCTAAACAACCGTGAACTTGAACTTGACTGGGGCTCTAGTAGCCCTTCACTGTAAAACGAGCAAGCCATTGTACGCCCTGCATGCAGGCAATTGTACCGTTTCTAGACAGTTGTCTATACAGATTGTCATGCTAGCTAATGCTTCAGACAGACCATTGTGTAAATCAGTTGAATTTTAGGCTTAAACGTTTGTCTTGCGGCTATAGGCAGAATTTAAGAACTTGAAGTCTGTGTTAGCTTATATGTTTTCTTTTGGCGAGAGGACGTGCTATATTTGCTTCTGCTGGAGAGGAGCTGTTTTCAGTGTCGGTCTCCTCTCCCTACAGAAAAGCATGGACCATCTCATTGTTTTTGGAGGACGGACGCACGGGCGTCCGAGTCGGTATAGCCTTATATGTGAACATTTTACTACTTATATGGGACTTCACTTCATAGCTGTTCGAGGTAGCCTATAGGCCAACCAGCCAACCACGACGATTCGCTTGGTATAACAAAGTCTTTATAGCTATAGCCTATCACAACATGTTATTTGGCTTAGATGCTTGACAACAAAATAACGGAATATGAACTTCATAAGAAATCTTGTCCTATGAAATGGCCTTTCATGCGCGAGGCGGAAGTCGGGGGTTTCTCACGAGCTGGCTCGGTGTTGTGACCTCTCTCGCGGAGGATGATATGACCTGTGGGGAGTGGAAAAGGTCAGCCCCACGCGGCGCGTCGATGCCGTTTCCTCCTCGGCACATGCTGTTCTGATATTGATCCACAGAGAAGGGAAAGGCTTTTAGAAAATACTACTATTCTTCAAGGAGACGAGTCACCTGCTACACATGGGCTTATATGATTCCATTTGGACACAATTATCACAGACGTGGTCACCCTCCCTCAAGCTGTACGATTTTGATTCCTATTTCAGGGACTTAAATGGAGCCAAAAGTATAACAAGGGAACAAAAACCGGCATAAAGTAAATGCTGGGCACATTAAATGCTGGGCCCCCAATAAATATTAGTAATTTCATGCGTATACTAAACACTGTGTCCGGTTCCACGCACACGTATCGCGCGCGCGTGTGTGTGTGTGTGTGTGTGTGTGCGAGTGACTGGGTAGGGGCCTTGTATCATTCTCGACTCTCGAGCGCTCACTTTAGTAGATTTGCGTCATAACTAGACTAGACACGAGGAGCACAATATATGGTATTGATTGGAGAAATTAGTGGCACGACACACGACTAACGTTGCCTCCTGTGCTTTAACAATGGTATAGTCAATGTCATTATTCTCATATAGCACCTCCTCGACCCATTTAACACACACACACACACACACACACACACACACACACACACACACACACACACACACACACACACACACACACACACACACACACACACACACACACACACACACACACACACACACACACACACACACACACACACACACACACACACACACACACACACATACTCTCTCTCTCTCTCTCTCTCTCTCTCTCTTACACTTTTTGTAACCTCAAAACATTTTAATGCTATATGATAATGCGTGTTTTCAACGTGACTGTTTTCCACCTTTTTCTTGTTGCCTCTACACTGAAAAGTAAAACGAAAACACAATCCTAGAAGCACAATGTCTGGGCATGATTCAGTGTGTCCTCATAAAATATTGTTGGCAATCAAATTGCACACATTAAATAATAATGTGGCACATATATCCCCCTCTAAACCTGGGATATAAATAGTTTTAGCCTGTTGATTTAGCAGAGCCTGATTTAGTTTTGGATAAGATGTCTGTGTTCCAAACATTTTATAGTTTAGGCTAATGAAACAGTTACTATGGGCAGGCCTATATCGGTGCATGGGTGCGCGTGTATCCTTCCTCAGCATATCGGAAAAAATACTATTTCTTTATGTAATTTATATATGTTTTTAAACAATTTTTCACATTTCAAATGAACATTGATAGTTTTTTAGCTATTTAAGCTAAAAAACATTTTTATTCTATTTCTACAGAATCTACACTGGCCGAATTAGTGGCAGGCCCGATCTTTACTGAAAATAACGAACGTCTTGTACTTTGGGGGGGGGGGGGGGGGGGGGGGGTTTGGCCCAAACCGTTTGGGACATTTATTTCCTTGTTCATTTCAACCTGTTGAGTGCTTCAATAGAAAAAGTAATTAAGTCAAAAGTCGCGACTTAATATTTCTGTATAGACATGCATATTTTAGATCTTATTTCGTTTTACACTAAACTCACAAGACTCACAACAAGCGTTAGAAAATGCTGATTGAAATTAACATTAACTTCGAAAAAACGCAGCCGTTTCAAATGAATGGCAATTAGTCATTGAATGAATAATATGTCCCTTTGCCATGCGCCATTGGATTAGTTACAATCGCATTTTGTAAAATAAACCTATTTAAGCCTATTGCATGCATGTGTGTGTGTGTATGTATATATATATATATATATATATATATATATATATATATATATAACCAAAATGGACAAGACTATAGTCTATAGAATATGAGGCAAATTAAATGTCACATGAATTGTTAAACTATCTTCGTAGACATGATTTTATTTTTAACCGAAATATAGATTCATTATGTCCTTCTTTTTCACGGGTTCCTTCCTCTTTCCAGCATGCAAATAAATCCATGGTGTAAGTTAACAGCTTTGGAGCCTATAGACTACTATCCTATATTTAAAATAATAGGACCATGCAGGACAGGGCCAGGTTTATGGCAGTAGGCCTATGTGCACAGCATGATTTTGTCATTCAAATATAGACCTTTATGCATTTCGGAGTCAGCTTATTGATCCTCCCATGCAGACCAGATAGATAGAGATAGATAGATAGATAGATTAGATAGATAGTTATGCTCTCATCGCTCCCTCCCTTGACGCCCACCCCCAGTCTGACATGTTGAGTAACCTATGTACAGTCTGCCTTCCTGTGTAACGCAGCTCCCGTGGCCTTTCATGTGAGCTCAGCCTCAGCGGCTGCATTTCTCACACAGATGAATGTGTTTCTGTGAAAGAGCCGGAATATGGCTGTCACTTCTACTGGCATGGAAGGAGAAACAAACAAAACTCCCTAGTCCCGCAAGGAAACTGGCGCAGGCACCTCCCATCGGACACAAACGCCACAGAGTCAGGCGCACAAATAGCCTCCAAAGCCCCCCCCCCTTCCTTTATATGCTCCATGCAGAACGTTTGGCAACTTGGAAAGCCTTGGTCCTCTTGTGGAGACAGGGGGATACAAGTGGATAGGTACAGAGTAAATGGTATAGGCTACTCGAGTCGATGGTGAAAGAAAATGGGACAAAAAGGCGACAAAAGAGGCATAAATAGGCTAATCTCTGACGAACTCTCCTGCACCTTGTTGCGTCGACCACCACCTTGCCCATAGACCCTTTTCCACGTCAGGCGTCAGCTCGACATGCAGTCACACAAACAGGGTAAACACTACTGATAGGCTACACACATTAATGTTCAGTTTAATTTATTATGCCCAAAATAAGCTGCGTGGAAACGTAGGCTACTTCGTGCCATTGTAAACACCTGTTCGTTTACGCTGTTATTTAATGTCAAAATAGCTGCTGTGAAAAAAATGTATAAGTTGTGGCCTAGTAGCTAGGCTAGGCTATTAGCCACCACTAGGAACGCACTTTGAATAATGTGCTGTTTTCAGGCTATTCTTTCCGCGACAGCCGAGGCCCTCCAGGACAGGACGGGAGCAGGTGTGCCATCAAAGGCAAGTCATCGGTGAGCGGAACAGAAACGCCAACAAACATGGTGGGGATCATTCTTTTGATGTTTTAGTTATTATTATTCATAACAAATGATGGGACTCGCAACACTGTGGTAACTGCAAAAGCTTTCCCCTCCCTATTAGCATTGCTTTCATTTTAATCAGAGAAGCTCGATATTAGCATATAGCAGCTAGCCTGCCCAGTGCCCACCTCACCCCTGCCCAGTGCCCATTAGGGTTGACGACAGAGTAGGCTACAGAATCTTGCAATGGGTCTGGTCTACGAAGATTCACTACACCACCACGGCAAGATCTGTCTATAATCTATATGGGCCTACTTCCTTAATGTCAACAAATCCACACCCACAACAACAGAGGGAGTACAACAAACCATGTGCAACCCAGATTCGGCTCAAACGGGGACTAAATTCATTTCACTATATGCCACCAAAATGTGGAACGCCCTACCAACAGCCATTAAGACATGTGAATCCCTTGACTCCTTCAAAACCGCTCTCAAAGGGCACTATACGGACTGCTGCAATTTAAAACTGCATGGCCCCCGTAAATAAAGTCAGAGTCCCCCCCTTTCCCCTTACTGTATATGTTTTTCCTATACTATTCCTACTGATATAAAGCATATATCGTGATATACGGTGTGCTGCTGAATGGGGTAGCCTGCAACACCAAAGACTGGAACCCCCCCCCCCCCCACACACACACACACACACCCCCCCCTTCCTTCAACCTTTCCAAACACACTGAGCCAAGGAAATTTTCAATTTCCCAACACCTGTAAACGTGATGTCTCACCTCAGTTCCTTTGATCTTCAAACGGGCCAGTGCTGTGCCCCGAGGCACAGTGAGCATATAGAGGTGACTAGATGGTGTGTTCTGTGTTTTATATGTACTCTGCGAAGTCATGGAACATACCTAGTGGCCATTTTGTCTCGTGAGTTTGTTTTTCTCCCCTGCATGTTCGTAAATTATTTTGTGCATTCTTCCAAGACAAGTTTTGATGTGCATGGTCTCCAAGATCCATCCATCCAAGATCAGGATAAAGAAAAAAAAAAACAGTTTGAAACATTCAAAATGTCAATGCGACATTAAAATGCCATCATGACAGTATCAAAATAGACTTTTGACCTATTATATATTATTGATTAGCAGACTTCTAGCCACAACACTATATTTTTTATAATTGGTTGAATCACGTTGACCACGGCCATCTTGGGTGGTAACTAGCCGCAATTTGCCATTGACAGCCCATACATCCAAACAGAAAAGTCATATCTTAAACGACGTCAAACTCACCAACTATATGAAAAGCTTGAATTATTCATAAAAATGCACCGTATTAATGTTATGACCTACTTAGTACTTTCAAAAAATTCCTTGCAGGTGATTAGTTGGAGTTTGGAAGCGCTCGCTTTCTGTGCAAATTCAAAACAGGTGGTACACACTACACAGGACCGTTGAGTGATATCCAACATGTTGGAGTTTGGAAGCGTTCGTCGGAAGTCATTGAACGGCCCTGCGTATCATCTGTTTCAAATTTGCACATGATGCAGGAGGCAGTAGCACGATGCGTTAATGAAAAGAAGCGCTTCCAAATTCCCACACTTAATAATCACCTGCACAGAATCTCTTGACAGAAAGTAGCTCATAACATGTCTATGGTGGATTATTATGAAACAAACACTTTGCAGATTAAGCTTGCCTTACAGCTGCAATAAGCCAATGTTTGTGTTCACACAAACCTGGAAAGCTGGACATAGTAGGGGCTAGCGCCCCTCGTGGCACAATCGTTTGCAATGCTCAACCGATGGCACATCTCTCACCCAAATGAAATAGTAGAAACACGAACATATGAATTTATAAGCTTTATTTAACCAGGAAGTCACAACGAGATTAAGGAGGCCTGGCCACCGCAGTATAAAACGGACAAAAACAACAATACATTAGTACTGAAAAAAACTAAAACGATAATATAACAAAAAACTCATTCAACAGCAGGGTTTAAAAACAAGAGCAGGACACAGACAGTCCGTTATCCGACAAAGGCAGGATTGTCTGTGAAAAGTTCCTGAATGTCTTTATTGAGAAGACAGCTTTGAACAAAATACAAATGACAGCCAACCGACTAAGTAAACCAGACAAGACTGTAATTATGTATGTATAGCAGGATACTCGATGGCATTTTGATTTGGGTTTTCTCTGACAGGAGAAGACACTTGTGACAGGGTAAGAAGTTTACTAATAGCATGTTGTAAAGATGTGAGAACCTTGAGCTGTATAATCCTAACAAACAAACTCAGTCGTCTGCGATGCTGTTTTTTTTTTTTTTTTTTTTTTTTTTACTGATCTCTCCCTCTGAACCTTCTCTCTGAGACACTTGAATAGTTTCTCAAGGTCTGTTTTCAGAACGACAATTCATGCCAGCTAGCATCGGAACACGTTTTGTACCTGCCCCCCTGCTGTCACTCACGTTCAATTCAAGAGTGATCAGAAAACACAACTCACTGCTAATATTCAAATAGATTTATATGACTTGACACAGGAATGAGTGGAAAATACCCCCTACCACTTTTGACTGTGCACGAGCGACGTGCGACGAGCACACACACACACACACACACACACACACACACACACACACACACACACACACACACACACACACACACACACACACTATCCACCCAACCATCTGTCGCCTGCTCAGTCGTCCCCCCCCTTCAGAATCTGTTCATTGATTTGTTCAAGCCTTACAGACAACCCTTGACATCAACTTAATCTAAAGGAAGACAGAAGGATGTGCTTTCAGCAATGCAGTTTCCCCCATTGCTTTGAGGATTTACGTCATGATGTGTGCTGACATGATTGTGTTGCATGTTTCATGTCTTTTAAGCACATCAGTGGTATACAAAAACAAAAGGGCTGTCTTGTCGTCCACAGGTTCTTCTAATAAGGCAGAAATGAAAGAGGACAGGGATCAAACCGGTTACGGACCCCACGAAGCAGACTCCTGTTCAGTAAGTCATTATCACTCTGATCTTTATATCATTTCTATTGTCTGCGTCTCTCTCTCTCCAGAGGGATCCGCTCACCTGAACACACAAGACAAATAAACAAAACAAGCCAAAAAAATAAACATCATGACATGGGTTTTGTCACAAAAAAGCACCATTCAATTTTCACAGCGTTTCCATCAAAACCAGTGTTTTGTTGTTGGTCAGAATAAATCATTGGTGCCATCTGTAAATCCTTTAAAAGTTCCCAAATATTGTTTTTTATTTGAAGCCCATTCGATCGTCCGTTCATTTTCCTGTACGTCTCTCTCGGCGGGGTGCCTCTCAGATTGCACCCCGTGGACATTGTCAGTTCTCTCGGAGGAAGGCTTTGACTGCTTGCCTTCGTTTTTTTTCAGTTAGTGGGCTGGAAGAAGGAGCTAATTTGATTGACTTTCAGCTCCAAGTTTTTCCACACTGGAAGCTATACTACCAGTCCCCTGACCTTTCTGGTCAGTGAGTGTATCGACGGGCAGTCAGTTAGCACCTGACACATGTCAATGTCCGGACCAACGGACCTGTTAAAGACAGGGCTATGTTAGCTGAATGAACAAGTGATACCGGTTCGGGTTATTTCTTTTGGCTGGTATATTGCTCAGAGATGTAGCCTATATTGGCAGGTATGATGATTGAGAGATTAACTAGCACTTATTACTCTTTTGTTAGGTTTTCTTTTAACATACATTGCACCTTTTAAGGCACCTTAACAATATCAAATTGACATTGGCCCACATTAAAAGTGTGATACGTCCCATTAGTGAGATAAACTGGCTATATCAGCCATTAATTTGCTTAATTGTTGCTTTTTCATCAGCCCACCTCCAAATGAATGCCAGCCATTTGTTTCAGCCATTGAAATCTTAAATCAACCCCCTGTCAACAAATCTCTTGGTTCCAGATAAAACAAAGGATTGCTGACAAAAGTTGCCAACCTTAGAGCTCCATTATCGTTTGAAGCCGCAGAGGTGATATGTGAAAGCAGTGTTGCTCCTTTGCTCGTTAGAAAACCTATGATCATTTTAAAAAGCAAGATGGTTTTGCTGATAGCCACTTAGTATATTTAGGAATGTCACGTGTAACATTGCCCTGTGCAGCCACACCATTACTCTCATAACTGGTTTCATCATTGCACTAATGTCATTTAGAAAGTTCAGTAGCAATCTTACAACTGGTATGATATGCTTATGAATTGTAGTGTGCCTGTGTGATGGAAGTGCATGTAGGCATGTCTAAGCAATATTATATGCATTTGAGTTTCGGTGTGTGCAGTGTCAGTGCACACACTTGTATCAAATCTACCACACACACATTAAAGTCAGCATGCTGTTGCTTTTTTTTGTCAAGTTCATGCATGCTATTTCTGAGTAATCTATATTTGCCTGGCAGAACATGAATATAAACATGACTCCAAAACGTTCGACATACGCTCCTTCAGCACTCCACTCAGACTGACATCCCCTCCTGTCTCGTGCTTGTCTCGGCTCACCTGCAAAGGAGGTGTTGATGGGCGTGCGGGGCTCTGTTTGATGGGAGTCGGCTAAGTTTACTTGCCACCCAGAGTCTCCCGAGCCTGGGGGGGGTGGGGGGGGGGAGCCGAGGCACCACCAGCCCCCGTGGAACCCCCCCTCCTGGACCGAGCCTCCATCCCACCAACACTTGACAAATAAATGAGACGCACTGTTGACAGCCGCGTACGGTGTAGCACGAGGATGGGGGAATAGCATGAAAAGAGGGGTATTCATGACAGTTATTTTCGAGGTTGGAGGGAGTGTCATTTTTTTTAAAGGCAAAAACAGGTTGCTGCTACGACACACATGAGGTTGAATGAGGCAAAAGATATATAGTGTGTCGTGGCTGGCTGTTGATAAACAGCCGGATCCCAGAAGTTTCACAGATGACATATTGAGATGCATATCCGCGTATTGTTAGACAGATGCCACTGAGAGCTTTACCAAGAATAACAGCTCTGCTCGCCTCCAGTCCTCACGCTTAAACACTCTCAGGCTCCCTGACTGCATGGCTGAGATATGCCGTATTTAATGGAAAGGCCACGCACAGGGTGATGCAGAGCTAAGGGTGGAATTACTAAAGCATTAACCCTGTTCCCTTTGGGAGCAGGGCCCTAATCAGGAAGCCGGGGTGATAGAGTCGAAGAGCCAGTGGAGAATTATGACGATTATGACATGTTAGCACATGTCTGAGGGTGGAGTGGACAGACAGACGATGAGTTCATCAGTGGCTGGATTAGCTGGCTCCCATGCTGATGCGGTAACTATCACCCAGGCCTCGCTACGTCCCCACGCTCAGTGGCCTCTCATTAGCGGTGATGGGGTGAGTATAATGGACTATGTATATATAGATTCTACCGATTTGTGTAATCTCGCCGTGCAGAGATTGTGTTTATGAATATGATTAATGAGGGAGATGCGGATGATCAAGGTTTTAAGCGTCGTCATGGATTCCACATGGAATGTTTAGATTCTTTTTTTTTTAATCTACTCGCACCTTCAGACCTGCAGTGAGAACCTTATCGCACTCGCTGAACCGTAAGCTTCCACCAAATACAGTAGGTGGACATACTGTTGTCCCTTAAGTCATTTTGGCCTGACGTCGAAATAAAAAAAAATGTCTTCAAAACATGACAGTGACAGTTTTCTGAAAAACCTTATGTTTCTGTATCAGTGGAGCTCAATATTTCATGTCAAGGACCCCAAAAAATTATATGTAATCTGCCTCTGCCCCCCATCTGAAAATATGTTGTTCCAGGGACCCCCCCCCCCCCAGAAGCAAATATTTGAGTTAAAATGTTCACTCTGTAATAATATGTGAGGCACATTTTCACGATTTAAAAAAAAAATAGCAGACCTACAAGCTCGTAGCGCGGCACTCGGTGTCACACTATGAGCTTGTAGATCTGCTATTTTTCAATAAAGTATAACATAATGAAACACCAAAAGAGGTTCCCGCCCAGAATGGGTTAAGTCACACGTCACAGAGTATGTGCCATGTGGAGAACGGCTCTCTCTGTCGGCTTGCATGTGACTTTGCTATGTGACTTTGTGATTATTAAAAAAAGAAATACACAACACAGAAAAGATAACCTTTTTGAAAGGAGCATCTTCCGACAACGGAGCGACTCGCCTCGTCCGTCGACGTGTGTGAAAAACATTTCATGCTTCCTGACCTCGAGTGACCCTGCAGTGTCAGAGAAAAATGCACTGTAAGCTGGTAGCCATGTCAGGTACCCTGCATGGGGTCCTTACTTGTGCTATAATCCATTCTTTGCGGGAACCCATTTTGGTGTTAGCATCATGTCGTGCTTTAGCTATTGAAAAATAGCAGATCTACAAGCTCATAGCGCGCCACCGAGTGGCGCGCTACGAGCTTGTAGGTCTGCTATTTTTGAAAAATCGAAGAGCGACTGACATAGAAGACATTTTTTAGAATCTGATCTCAGGTCAGAATGAAAACTGTCAGGATGTAGAAGACATTTTTAGAATCTGATCTCAGGTCAGAATGGGATAATCCCAGCCGTGGCCTTCTAACCTCCTCCGGTTCACCATACTTCACCACTGGTCTCTCCACTCTCTCCGCCTGACAGTGGAACATGGCTAAACAAATGGAGACCTTGAAAACCATAAGGCTTGGCTTGTTGCCCTCTAAGTTGTGCTTTAAAAAAAAACAAAAAAACAGAGACAGCTTAACGGGCATTTCTTTTCTCCGTGGGTCTGTTTTGGTTTTGTGTTTTTTTTAAAGAAACCCACAAAACACTGTTAAAAAAACTGTAGCAGACTTGGGCTTTCTAAATTTACATGTTAGCCGAGAGGATAATATTGATTTGCTGTAGAGTCTGCGGTTTTTTTTCACTCGGGTGATGTTTCCCCCACCTCCAGATCCCCACCTGTCAGAAAGTCTGCTCAAGGTGTGTTTGTGTGTGCTTGACGTTAAAGCATGTCTTTGGTTACAGATTTGTCTTTTATCGGTAAAACATACCTGGAGGTAGTTTGCTAAATCAGTTTTTAATGTCTCTAACAGAAAGGTAGATGAATGCATCTACCCATTGTTTGAGGCCATTTTGGGAAGGGCCATATGTTAATTAAAAGCTGTTTTAACTAATTTGCTAATCCACGATCCCTTTTGTGTTAGAGACGATCGTGATGATTGATCGTATGATTAAGATCCGCAGTCATATTTATCATTTTTTAACAACCTCTGTGAACTTGAATTCACTTCTCTCTCTTACCTCCCCACCATCCCCCCTTCTTTCACTAATAAAGCCGCGTTCCCTGCTGATGGAAAATTGTCAGTTTACCTCGAGCTACGGGGGGCCTGGCAATCAGTCCTTAAAAAAGCAGTGCCAGGTTAACCCGCTGTGATAGGGGACTCCAGGGACGGGGCCCCAGCCCGCCCCACCTCTGCTTGACATGCAGTGTGGCTCTGCTCACCAATAAGGGACCAGGCCCTGCCATACAGTAGAGTGAGTTACAGTACCGCCGGTCTCCTCGGCTTACAGCAGCCATCTCATAAGACCTGTGCATGCTCAAAAATCAATTAATCATCTTGCATTTCTTCTCCTTTTAACGGCAGTAGCATCATAGTAAAAATCAGAGCGCTCAAGTAATGTGATGTGTTGATAGAGCACACCCCTTCACAGCGTCGTGTGATTGATGACATAACTCGCCCAATTGCCTTTTCTTTTATATTCAACACAAGGTTTCTAAATTTCTTTTTTTTCCATATTGATAAAGGGACTGTCTTTCCACATCACCATTTCGTATAAACGCAAATGCTTGATCGTTGCGTTTGTCTTTTTGTCAGTCTCGTACTTCCTGGTTGCAGAGCCAACAATAGCAGCATGCATTGGCGACACAAAGGAAAGCTTTTGAGAATCAATCTCCCCCATCTCCTGGAAGAACTGTTAATGGGACACTTACAGTATGGGGGTTCACAAGTCTGTGATGGAGATGCACACAATAGGCAGAAGCATTTTTACACCTCCCCAATGAACCAGGCTGAATATAGGGAATTGCCTGGCAAGTAGACAGTAATCCACTGCCTGAAGTGGTGTTTTACCAGGAGCACTCCAAGGCATTTCTGATCCAGATGGTCCCTTAACCATCAGCAATGCAGCACCGTTGGCTAGAATTGAGCAATTCTCCCATGTTTAGATTCACGACTGCACCTTTACACACGAATATTTGTGCCACAATATCCACAATATCGCTGGATGCTTTTCTTTTAGTGTGAACAGCCTGTGAATCAATATTCATGCCCAGCACACTGAGCATATCAACACATGTTGATTTGGTGTTCTAGCACAGCGTTTCCCATACTGTGGTGCGTGCACGCACCCCTTGTGGCGCGCGAGCGCCTTCTAGGGGGTGCGTGACATGTGAAGGCTAATGGTGTGGTGCTATGGTTTTATTTTAAATATATTAACATATTTTGCCAATATATGGCAAGTACCGGTATATGCAGAATATAGCCTATGCCATATTCAGGTTCATATATGTGGATAAATAAGGAAATATATGTCTATATAGCTTATACAATTTTTATTTCCATGTGGGGGGGGGGGGGGGGGGTCGGGAGGTAACGGGGAGTGCATGGTAGCAGAATCCAAGAACATGGTGCTCTTATTTGCAGCTATAGCGAGAATGAGGCTGAAGGCTGCACCTGGCCCTGTGTCAGGAGCCCAAAGTGTAATCTGTTACCTAATTGCGTTCCTCGTGCACCCCACAATATGCACGCATGTGCATGCATGCGCGCACACACGCACGCATGCACGCACACACACACACCACGTTGACTTGACCATATTTGATTGAACGAAATCAATGAATGTGTGCATTTCGTGATTGTTCCTATAGCAAGAGGTTTGGTTAAGTGCTACTGTATGTGTCACTTTGTTGGGACGTTATTTAGGACTGACTGTCCACACTGTTATTTGCAGGTGTTGGATCTGTGTATCGGACATCATCAACCTATCTGCATTGGTTGCTCTGGTAACAATGTGACACAAGTATTTAATTTAATGTAGACGCGTACGAGGGTGTCACTCGCCGAGAATTGCAGATGTATTGAAGCTCACACAACACTTGGCATCATGACACGTCAGCTTGTAGATCTGCTTTTTTGAGTGACATTGCTGTACAATGAAGTATAAATCAAACCACCTAGGGGTGTTTTTCCGAATCTGATTCACAAATAAAAATACGTTTCATAGCAGTGTTGTTTTCGTCGACTAAAACTAAGACGAAAAATGTTCGTCGACTACCTTTTTTCACTGACTAAAACGAAATAAAAACGAATCTATGATGACTAAAACTAAGACTAAATATGACAATTTCGTCAACAAATAAAAACTAGACTAAAATGTTAGGAAAGGGACTAGTGGACAAGATATCCAGTTTTATGCTGGGTTGCATGCTGAAAATAGCAGATCTACAATCAAAATTGTAGATCTGCTATTTTCAGCATGCAACCAAAGTGTAAAATATGTCATTACAACGACATAAAGGCCTGTCAAAACACATTTTAGTCGACTAAATCAACCGTAGATTTAGTCGACTAAAACTACACTAAACATTAGAACATTCCAGGTGACTAAAATGTGACTAAAACGAAGTGGAAACAATTGAAGAGACTATGACTAAAACTAAAATAGAAATTTGCTGCCAAAAACAACACTGTTTTCATAGGCTTGATAATCCGATCTGATTCCAATGTGGAAATCGGATTCAGGCGCTAGTGCCAGTCTGAACAACATAGCCAAAGTGGCGGCAATGATAGTTTTAGCACCTAGGTTGAAACGGAACGAGGGGGAACAACGGGTCCATAAAGCCTCCATATAGGCTGCTGCTCCCATGCAGTTGATGATAGTAATCCCCAGGAATGCCTCCCCTGTGTGCTGTTGTCTGTCACTTAATTAGCCTCCAGTTTTAACACCACATGCTCCTCAAGTTGTTTGTGTGCGTGCGTGCGTGCATGCACGTGTGTGTGTGTGTGTGTGCGTGCACGTGTGTGTGTGCGCGCGTGTGTGTGTTTCAGAAAAAGATTGAGATAAATAGAGGGAGAGAATGAGTGAGCAATTTTGTGCGGTGCGTATGTGTTTGCGTGCGTGCAAGTGTTCATACGTGTTTGCGTACGTGTGCCTGTATATAATGTATGTGCAGTTGTTTTTTTCACCCCCTTTTTCCCTTTTGTCTTCTTCCATTTTCCACAGTCAATTTTATTTTAGATTTTATTTAGAGTACGTCCCATTTAGTTGTTGATGGGGTATTGGCCAAGTACATTTGCGCACATACCTGCTATTTGTTCTCCTTAACCCATCCTCAGTATTATGAAGAGTGGGCAGCTATTATTGAACAGCTCCCCTGAAGTAGTTAGGGTTCAGTGACTCGCTCAAGGGCACTTTGACAGTTTGCACAAAAAAACCTAAGAAGAGCTATAGCGATCGACAAACGGGATTCTAATTCCCCAAATGCCGCTCTACATCCTGAGCCACTGCCACCCTACATCTATTCACACCTGTGTGATGCAACGTGAGAGACTTCAGAGTGTTGGGGAACGGTGTCTAATTGTTTATTATGAATTACTCCAATTGCTAAACTGTCACATCTTCGTGATATTTGTGAAACTGTGGAAATCTATGGGAAAAAAAAAATCTTACATAACACCACAAATGCATATTGCACACCACTATGACCGGTATTATGTATCATTCAACATTCAACATATCACATTTCATCATACGATATAAGAACGAGTGTCGCAGAATTGGAAGAATGCATCCAAGACTTGCAACACCCGTCTCTCTGTTTTTCCTACTTCAAATGAATTGATATTTAGCTCCTTTTGGCCCCTGGCTCTAATTTGTGAGCGAGGCTGACCTGACGCTGTGTTGGGATATTCATCGCATCCCTTTTAGTCAATTCATTTAATTATGCCACTCTGCCCAGGGTGCTTGCACAGAGCAGCAGCTGAATCTGCATTGTATAAACAACTAGAATTTCGCCGCGGCTTCGGGGCGGCTCAACTCTACTTTGCGTTGCGGCGGCGATGGGAAGAAGGACATTGCGGGATTTGACGGCCTCCACTTCATGTTTCAGCTGTGTTTTTTAAACCCATTATTGTACCCTTCACATGTAGTATAGCGGATGGCCACACATGGTAGACACGCGCACACCCAGGGTACATTGTATGTGTATACTGTACTGAAGCTCATAATTGGAGCATCACCCCCCGCCTCCGACTGTCCGTCACAGCGGAGAGAAAAAGAAAGGGTTGGATAAAGTGTCTGTTCAGTGAAGACGTGCTGGACTCTTCGCCGTGTCATAGGAAAGCACAGTATAGTTAGTGTCACACTGCGTGCATTTAGCAGCACTGACTTCTTACCTGAGCCGGGCGCGACTTTCTTCTGGAGTTTGCGTTTCACTTCGTTCAAGAAAAGGGCTGGCATGATTGAATTGCAGTGACCTCAGTGTGTGTCTGTGTGTGTGTGTGTGTGTGCGTGCGAGCGCGTGGCGAGCACTCTGTGTGTTTTGGACCGATCGGAAGTGTCATGTGGTGTATACTGAAAATCGTGGTCACATGGTGGCGTCGGGGGAACCAATAGAAAGACGGGAAGCATGGTTGCCAGTTCCGCGCATTGTAAGCGAGTTGCTGCGCAAAGAGCGTAGGTAAGGTGACACCAGTATACTGGATGGATAGAAGTGTGCGTATAGTCTGCATGTCGGGTCTGATTTCACTGGGCAAGGAGCGCAGGATGTTAACTTCCGTAACACACCGTATATTAACTTCCGTAACACACCGTATATTAACTTCCGTAACACACCGTATATTAACTTCCGTAACACACCGTATATTAACTTCCGTAACACACCGCATATTAACTTCCGTAACACACCGTATATTAACTTCCGTAACACACCGTATATTAACTTCCGTAACACACCGTATATTAACTTCCGTAACACACCGTTGACACACCAGTCCTTGGTTGTAATATACCGATGATGTCAGCAGCCAATCAGTGTTTTTGGCAGCAAATTTCTATTTTAGTTTTTGGACTGAAACTTCATTTAGTTTTAGTCACATTTTATTCACCTGGAATGTCTTAGTGTTAGTCTAGTTTTAGTCGACTAAATGGCATAAGATTTTAGTCGACTAAATCTACAGGTGATTTAGTCGACAAAAATGTGTTTTGGTGGGCCTTGATGCCGTCGTAATGAGTGTTTTTACACTTGCTGAAATAGCCGATCTATAAAATGACTTGTACTGGATCTCTTGTCCACTAGTCCCTTCCTAACATTTTAGTCTAGTTTTTATTTGTCGACGAAATTGTCAGTATATTTAGTCTTAGTTTTAGTCATCGTAGCTTAGTTTTCATTTAGTTTCCATTTGTTTTTGTCAGTGAAAATAGGTAGTCGACGAACATCTTTCGTCTTGGTTTTAGTCGACGAAAACAACACTGCAGCCAATGCAACTTATAGCTCAAGGTCCAGGATCCTCTTCACGCCCTCCCTCAGTTATACTGATGGCTACATAGTAAAATCCTAAATGTACAGTTGTTACATTTGTACACATTCACATATACTGTACAGTGTCGGTATTATATAAGTTTGTGTGTATACTGTATATGTGCATGGGTGTGGACCTATATGTGTTCGACCATGTGTACACGTTTACATGTGCGCGTGAGTATAGAAGAACAGGATGGCAGTGGCCGCGTGGCTTTGTGGAGTAAGTTAATCCATGTGTGTGGAGTTAGGTGGCGGGAGGCCTCCTCTGCAGAAGAACCTCTTGTTAATTAGCAGGAAACGGCCACTGGTTGGGTGTGCGCTGTGTGGAGAGGAGAGGAGTGTGTAACCATTAAAAGGCTCCCCTTGTACTTTTTAGATGTCATAAAACACATTGTTCGTACACTCATCAGTGACACGTTTTTTTGAGTGGTGCAACCACTGTGTGTGTGTGTGGGTGGGTGGCTGGCTGGGTCTGAGCACGAAAACAGCATGGTTGTTTTTCACCATGTGCGCAACCTAACACACACACACACACACACACAAACACACACGCACATATTAACTGTATATATGATGATTTCGGGTGTGCCAGTACAGTACAGTAGAGGGTACAGTAGAGGGACGCCCACACGGTATAACTCTGTCATTTCTCAACCGTTTGGGACGTGGGGCGGCACGCCGGAACCGGCCCGGCCCCCTGGGCGCGTTCCTGAGTGTACAGGGTTTGATGAGGGCCCAGGTAGGGTCCGGCCCCCTGGGCGCGTTCCTGGGTGTACAGGGTTTGATGAAGGCCCAGGTAGGGTCCGGCCCCCTGGGCGCGTTCCTGAGTGTACAGGGTTTGATGAAGGCCCAGGTAGGGTCGGGCCTTAATCTGCGGCCTGTTGAGAACTCTAGTTTTCGCCTGCTGCCGGGCGCGGCTGCACTAATAACTTTTGTGCGGGCCCGTCTAGAGTTTCAATGGACAGGTATCAGTCAAAAGGGAGACATCGAAGAGGAATGATGGATGGGGAAGGATCAACATATACAGAACAGGTTCTGACATATATCCATATATGGAGATCTAAGGGTTTGAGGTTTGAGGTCAGATGAGTTGCTGGCCAATAGGGATCAGGGATCTCCATATATGGGCTTAACTGCGACAGCAGGTCGCATTTACTATATATATCCATCCCTGATGATGTCACAATGACCTGGGCGCCATATATGGGGGCTGATATCATGTGATGTCACGATGACCTGGGGGGGCTTGGTGACCAACCAACCAAAACGCACAGATTCCATACTTAACTGTGACCTGCGGTCGCAATAACACAATGCTCTAGTCTAATAGTGTACTCGTATTCCCACAATGCACTGTGAAAAGTGTGACACAACCGTTGGTCAATATCGCAAACCATGTACACCGTCATAAAAGAAAAATGCTGATGTTTATCTGGCACGTCATGTCCTGGTAGCTCGATCGGTATAGAGCACTCCCCTTTGGAACGCCACGTTGGATCCCTGAGAGAGAGCACAAGCTGTGAGTCAGAAAGAGACTCGGTTCTCAGCCGGGACAGCTGCTTAGGCATGAGAGAGAGAGAGAGAGGGAGAGAGGGAGAGGGGGAGAGAGGGGAGAGAGGGGAGAGAGGGAGGGAGACGGGAAGAGAGAGGGAGAGAGAGAGAGAATGGGTGCTAAAAGTGGAAGGAAAAGGAGATTTGCCAACAGTGGGATGTAGCAAGTGCATATCAAACCGGAGGAAAATGGTCTTACAGCGTGATGCAAATGAACGTCTTTGTGGGGGAGGGGGTAAGCAAGGAGTCTGGTGGAAGGAGGGTGGAAGGGATGCTACTGTGAATGTCCTCTTAGAGAGAGAGAGAGAGAGAGATGAAGACACAGGCAGGCATCGAAGGGGAATGAGAGGATGGAGGAAAGCAGATGGCCTGCATGGGGCGGAGACTTATCCACAAGGTTATAATGGTGAAATTAAATCACCAGGACCCAAAATGATAATGCTACACATGCTCCATCTTTGCCTTGTTGTGACCATGCTGCACTCACTCGCCGCTTTCTGTAGGCTATGCCACAGTGTTGAGTACTGGTCACTAAAGACTCATGAGTGCAGTCACTCTCACTCTTTCCACATATGGAAAGTTTTAGATTACGGGAGTATTCTTCAAGGAAGAATGTATTATTTTACAAAGTGTGTGTGTGTGTGTGTGTGTGTGTGTGTGTTTTAGTTGGAAAGGGGGGGGGGTGTAACAACAAAACCACTGCGGGTGGTAATGAAGACCGAAAAGAGAATTGGAAGCGACTTGTGTTAACTGAGATTATGCTCTGTGCCTAAACTCCGATGCAGGAATTTCACCGCCTCTGCCTTTCATGTCAGGGATGAAAATGAGATGTGTTGAACTAAGACTTGCAGTGTTAACACGCTCATAAACAAACAAAAACGCTATATGAATACCCAATTAGTGCTTCTGGTAAAGGCCCAGTGGCAGAAAGTGTTTTTGGAAAAAGATTGAAAGCAATAAAAACCACCGCCTGGCATCTCGCCATGGTTCCATTTGCCCTCGGTTCACCGCGAAACAATGATTTATGTGCCGCAAAGATTCGACACCGCTTTATAACTGAGATACGCACTTGATGTCGAATCGTGGCAAATACAGAATGCACATAAATTTGCTGTTACTGTAGCGAGGCAATGCGATTTGTGTGTCGTCTAATTTGAGATGTGAGAAGAAAGCATTTCCTCGGACAGAGATAGATTAACGTTTTTTTTCTTGCTTCTTTTGACTACATGGGGCCTCGATCTGCTCTGTTTTAAATGATCCCCAATCTCTGACTCCAGTCTGCAGTGCATTATGTGCCTGTGACTGTGTGGATGCACGTGCACGTCTTTCTGCCAACAGTGTACTGCGGACCAACTCGGAAGACATTTTCTGACCATTGCACGTATGGTTAATTATACCTGTATGCTTCCCTGTTGCACTCGGTGGTTTGATGTAAGTTTGAGCCTGCATGTGCTGTCGTATTTGCCTTTGCCATTAGCTGAGAGACTTGCGTGTCAAACTGTCCGTCTTGCTTCTCTGAAGATAACCTGTCTCTCCAGAGGTGTCCTCATATGGCAGATGGTACTAATTATCAAGGGTTCACACACACACACACACACACACACACACACACACACACACACACACACACACACACACACACACACACACACACACACACACACGTGCACGCACACACACACACACACACGTGCACACACACACACACACACACACACACACACACACACGTGCTCACACACCATGAGGGAATTGGTTGCATTTGTACTGAGAGTATATGCAGTTCTTTAATTCTCCCTGGTTGGATATTATCTCCAACGCACAAGTATAATTTCTATTTTTCTGTGCGAGAACTGTCAAGTTCCATTCTAATAAAATCCACTCGAATCCTTGCACCTCTCTAAAGCAATGTGGATTGAATATCCCTTTTATCCCACCATTTCACTTCTTTTTTTCATTCTCCCTCGCTCTCTCACCCTTTCTCCTCCCCTCTTCTTGCAGGTCTCCATCTCTCTCATACATTCACACTTAAACACATTATTTTGACTTAATCATGAACGCACAACGCACACACACGCATGTAGCCAGGCATACGCACGCAAATTCACATGCGCACACGGCGCACACGCATCCACACACGGGCTAATATTCTTAGCCGTGTTTAAATGTCCGCCCACTTAACAGTGGCTGGAGTTCCTGACTCTGTGCATTAACCTTGCAGTGGGTATTTAATTAAAGGTCCCACACCTGCAAACCCTCCCCCCCCCCCCCCCCCCCCCCCCCCCCCCACACACACACACACACACACACACACACAACCCTCTTCTTCCTCCCCCCTCCTCCTCCTCCTCTCTTCTTCAACTAAAGGCGTGCTGCATGACTGTGGCAATTAGCTTGACCTTAAAAACGCCACGGCTGCCCTCTCAAGAACCCCCTCGTATACCCCCACACCCTTTGCTCTCTATACAGTAACACCACCGGCCCTGTCTCTCACCGCTGACCCTGCTGCGCCACGCTCAGTGGGGTCTAACCCCGTCCCCCCACCCCGTCCCCCCCACTGCTCCACGGGGCCCTGGAGGGCCACATCAGGTACCTCTACGACGAGAGGTCACTCATGGGGTCTCTGTGGCCCTCAAGGAGTCGAGGTTGGAGAATGTCTACCCGTCTGAAAAGCGTGTTGTCACCACCCCGAATGAGGACCACAAGAAGAATGTTGGCGTACAACCGTACAGGGTAATATCCCCACAGTGTTCATGTATTCATTGGCAGGGGGGCGGACAAGTATACTCAAACAATCCTTGAGTGAGTTACTTGGTATACTTGATTTTAAGTAGCCTACTGTGGGGTTGTGGAGTACTATATATCAGGGGCACGGGTGGCGCAGTCGGTATAGCGCTGTTGCCTCACAGCTATAGAAAGTCCTGGATTTGATTCCAAGTCTTCGGTGCCCAAAAGGGCAAAAGGGGCCTTTCTGTATGGAGTTTACATGTGTTCTCCATGTCCCCTAGGGTAATCCTGGTCTCTAAACTGCCTCTTCGTGGCCAGCTGATGGAAGGGAAAGGAACTGGTTGGAATAACGTGTTCCTTAAGCGCTATACGTCCAACCGGGGAAACTCCCCCCCCCCCCCCCCCTGTCAGGTGAAAATAACTTCTGAAGCATGAGATCAGTTTGTTGCTCTCCCCAGGTTGGCAGAGGGGGTGTGTAGCGCCCAGGATTAGACGGTAGTTACAAAAATCGTGAGATTGAATATATATATATATATATATATATATTGTGATATTTTCGCTCAGAAAACACCGCCCAACAGGTAAGATCCACCCCCGGAGAGCAGACGAGGCAGAGAGACAAGACCACGTCAGAGCCTGGGGCGTATCATAGAGGGGAAACGTACGTACCTAATCACCTGCTACTGTACATCAACTTTAACTTGCAGCACCTGTGTGGGAACGCCCCGGCGGAGCAGACGCTGCATGTAAAAGCAAGCTCTCTCTCTCTCTTTCTGCCTCATTACGAGACGGCTCTCTGGAGGAGGGAGGTGTGAGCGACGTTGGGCGGTGAGGCGAAATTAACCACTTTAATTCAAATCCTTATTCTATGTGATGATATGAATTCTGTCGTACCGTTGCCTGTCTCTCCAGCGAACACAGGCACTCCAAAGTAGCGCTACCAAACCCCTAAACGGAGCAAATAGAGTAAACAAAGGATTGGAAAGGAGGAACGACAACCTATACCGAGTACATGGATACGGAAAAGCAGTGAAACACCTTTAGTATGCTGCCCTTCGAAAGGAGTACTTAATACTCTACTCGAGTATCGGGCTGAGTTGAAATACTTACCAAGGAGAAATCCTATCCTTTTCACTTCAATTAGCTGACAGTTTCACTTACCTCGTTTGAGCTGCTTTGTCTGAAGACCTAGAAGCAAGCCTAAGTTATCGTTTTACTTACCTCCTTTTCAGTCACTTACCTCTGAAGATTCTGTTGATATTTTAATGACCTATCTGTGATGTAAAAACTATATATATATATCTCAACTCATTGCCGTACACGGCATTGTTTTCACAATGCATTTCCAGAACTTTGAAACTCTCTGAAACCATCTCATGACTGCACTGACTTGTGTGTGAGAATGACTACGCTACAAAGAAAAAAGATGCATATAAAAACGTATTATTCCATTAGAAATGGAATTTAACCCATTCTGAACGGGCACCCATTTTGGTGTCAGCATCATGTTATGCTTTAGCTATTTAAAAATAGCAGATCTACAAGCTCATATCGCGCCACCGAGTGGCGCGATACGAGCTTGTAGGTCTGCTATTTTTGAAAAATCTAAGAACGACTGACATTTTCAGAATCTGATCTCAGGTCAGAATGGGTTGATCAGACCAGTGTGTGTCCAGTGGAAACCTCGTTATGAATCTGATCTCAGGTCAGAATGGGTTAAAAAATCCCCCCCCCCCCCACACTGAGGGTTTTACCCTGCTGCAGTCTGGCACCTCAAGGATGACTCTCATAACAGCATGCGTCAAGACGTTGAATCGCTGGCAGTGTTTACATTTGTCTTTTGTACTGTGGCTCTTGTCACATTAAGGGGATAAACTTTATAGATGTTTTCTTTCTTTAGATGGCTTGCCATTGAGTGCTTTCATGTCGCCATGCTCCCTTATTTCAGCAGAGAATGTGTACACAGTTTCATAGAAAATAAACTAGACACATAGAACTTTATCTCGTATCATTGTCTACTCACAGCTTTGTCCAATATCATACATAATGGATCATTTGTCTTGTCAATGGCTTTGCTTTTAGATTGAGCTGTTTTTACTTCCTATAGCTGTCATTACATAGTAGCCTAAAATGTACACTTAAACGCTATTATATACTTGTTGACTCAAGGAGATGCGTAATGAGCAAATGTTGTCCTTGGTAAAACATCTGACATTCACAGTCAGTTAAGGCATTAACATGCACATTGTCCACTTGCATGCACTGCATTGCAGACAGAAACTGTTCACTGTTCATCCCTATGCACAGTATATACAGTACATCTGTGGTAGAGTACTGTCTAGGACTGACCTGAATTATGAATTACGTACAGCAGTGGCACAGTGCGGCAGCAGCGGCTTCCATAACTGTTATAGCGGTTATTGACCAGATAGATATATGGCTTGAAAAGAGTGGTCACGCATGCACATGATTAGTCACTCACATGTGGGCACATGCACATATTTATGCGCTCGCACGTGTGCACACGAACACACGCATACACACACACACGCACGCACACACGCACGCCAGCCTTCTTGGACCCCCTGCGAGGTCATGAGCACCAGGGCCCCTGTGGTTCCTTGCCCTATAGTATCATGCTGGGCTGATATTTCTGTTAGCTTGGATGACTCTTTGACATGGTGTTTATTTGGATTAGCAACTTGTTTCCGTTCAAATCAATATGTGGGGGGGGGGGGGGACGGAGGGACGGAGGGAGAGAGAGTGAATTGAAGAACGGGAGCGAAGCGTGAGGGCCGAGCGCCGATCAGCCTGACGTGGAAGAACATGTGTTGACAGTGGTGAGCTGGAGCGGAGCGAGAGAGAGGGCCGGAGGGATGGATGGACGAGAGGGGGGAGGGAGGGAAGGGAGGGAGGTGGGGGGAGGGGAGATCATCTTGGATCTCGGCCGAGCGAGCCTCCATATTTTGTATTTTGTGTGTGTTTTATTTTTTTTTCCCCTCTATTTTTTGTGTCAAAGATTACTGCGCATGCATACAGTGGGGAGAAAGATGCTTATACTATACAGTACAGTACGTCACGAGAGACAGCCTCTGCTTCAGTTTATCACACACAGACACACACAAAGACACACACACACACACACACACACACACACACACACACACACGTACACACTCACACACACGTACACACTCACACACACACACACACACACACACACACACACACACACCGCACCACACACAGTGGAATTGATTAATTAACAGGAAAAATGCAGGTTTTTCCTTCCACTGACTACAATAAGCTATGAAATGAGAAAAAGAAACCCCAAGGTGATGCCTCCCTCTCTCCTCCCAGACAGCCTCCAAACAAAGGAAAAAGACGAGATACACTTTTCTCTTTTTTTCTTCCCCCCCCCGTCTGACTGATGGGATAAGCAGGAAAAAGAGTGTTTCCCTGGATCACTTAGCTCCCAGCACCGCTGAGGGAAAAGCTAATAAAGTGTCATCAGAGTGAAATGAGAGTTAAGTGGAGGAGAAAGAGATGAATATTCACGTTAATTTACCTGACAGCTGGGGGACTGGCAGTCAGTCACGGGCTGCATTGATATGCATTGCATTACGCGACCGCTCGCCCCCTCTCCGCGTTGACAATCAACAGCTTTAACACCTTTGTCTTAATTTAATTAAAGGTGCGATTGTCAGGGTGAAAACTTCATTTGCACACGCGTGCCCCCCCCCACACACCCACCCTGTGTTCATCGGCAAGCGCAAATGCGCACACACACACACACACACACACACACACACACACACACACACACACACACACACACACACACACACACACACACACACACACACACTCACACAGAGCATAAGGGTCATTGGGAAATGGAGAAAGTCTAAATGTCTCTGTATTGATAATTAGATCAAAAGGGGCAGCGGAGCAGTATAGCTATAGAACCCTCACCATGGACAGAAGTATAGGGAGAACCCTCACCATGGACAGAAGTATAGGGAGAACCCTCACCATGGACAGAAGTATAGGGAGAACCCTCACCATGGACAGACGTATAGGGAGAACCCTCACCATGGACAGACGTATAGGGAGAACCCTCACCATGGACAGACGTATAGGGAGAACCCTCACCATGGACAGACGTATAGGGAGAACCCTCACCATGGACAGGGTAGTCTCGCGTAGCCAGGCAACTATTCCACAATCTCCCAAAGTCTGGAACTACACCTCCCGAAATCCGAGTAAGGAAGCTGCCATTTTAGTTCACAGAAATATACAGTATATATCTATTTTATTTCCTTTTCTGCTAAGCAGCAAGCTATATATGTCTATTGTTTAGATGATTTCTATTTTTATTACGATAAATTTGCACCACTGTAAAGACGGAACGGAAGTGGGGAGGACGCTCCACTTCCGCTTGACATTTTACTCATGACAGCTCTTCCGTTTCCAACGCGAGACTGTGGACGGGGAGACTTCATTGTCCATCATCAAACTTAGGAAAGTATATCTCTCTTCAGAGAGAGAGGCCTTGAGGCTCTTCCTCCAAGCCTGGGTAGATAAAGTTTCCAGGCGGCACAGAGCTTTCAACCCCTTCTAGAGAACTTACTGGAGGGAAGAATCTAAATGAACCCTGCAGACCAGTAGTGTCTGGGTTTCACACTTACAGTATCCCACTTCCATGTGTGCCAAAGGGCTATTGGTGATACGCACAAGTGATTCTGCTGATTTGGTGCTGGGCAGTGAAAGTCCTGCCACATGGCACACTTAACGCACGTCTTGTATATATACAGTATGTCTCAGTGAATAGTGAGTTGAGAGGTTTCAAAGGGAGCTAGACATTTAGCAGAACCAGGCAGAAAGTACTGGTCCATCGCATTGGCAGCATGTTAATATAATTAATACTATAGTTTCATCCCGCTTTTGATCCTGAGATTGTGTATTGCACCATACAATGACCGTTAGCATTAACATTATATTTATATGGTTCCACACAAATGAAGCAAGATAGTATCAAACGGATTTTAGAATACACGGTTAGCTTTTAATCTGCGTTTGAACGGTGGCCCCACACGGTAGCATCTGGGAAACATGAAACGGAGATGTACAGGGAGCGGGAGCGGGAGGTGATGAAAGTGTGGTCAGGCTCTCTAAGCGAGGGGGATCGCCCGGTGCTCTCATCCCTTTCCCTCTTTCATCACCGAGATCACCGAGTGATTCAGAGTCCTTAATGACCATATAACAACACTGAACGGAGCTCTGATCTGTGGTCAGTTTTGCTGCGTTCCCCAGCAGTATACGTCATATAGGTTTATGTTTATGTTTATTCAACTTTCGGCATGATGAATTATTTTGCCGATCACAAATATAAAAACTTCAAATCTAAAATGCAATAGCCTATCTAAAAATCCAAATGGTGTAAAACTCAAATCTAAAAATCCACTATCATTTAAAAGTCTGCACATATATGGGATTGGTGATTTTCTGTATCTCTCAGTTCTGCATGATGGGGGGTGTCCAGGTCGTCTCCATTTCCAGTTTGACGTCCAGAGATCTCTTTCCTGAGAGGAGGTATATTCAGTTCCTGAAGTTAGATTTGAACAGCTTCCTGGCAAAGTCGAGGCATAGGTGGGTGCGCCTCTCTGCTAGGGTGCACAATGTGAGGGTGCACATGGTTTCGGTTGCAGGCTAAGTTTAGTCCCAGCACCGGTCGTCCGTCTTTTCCGCATTGGGCAAAAAGATGTGTGGCGAGCCATATAGGGTGAAGATAACAGTAAACAGGTGTTGAAATGCGAGTTGAGAAGTTTCAGTCCGTGTTAATCAGGGAGTTCAGTGGCATCAGCTCTAATGAGCAGCACCAGAGTTGGATGTGAGAATCAATAGATTTGTCTGAATAAACATGTGCACATTTATTGCAGGCACGTATACTGTACACTAGCTTGTGCTTGTGCCGTACTCGCATAAACACAGGTGCGCACGACGCGCACCTACGCACACATGAAATGTGTAGTCAAAGTACAAACTATAAGAATAATGTGACCGTTAAGTGTTTACATGTGTGCCACCGTGGATAGGAAAGCTATATACGAAACACTTTGTGGTTCACTCGATCCATTATATTGGACAAAACAGGAAAATAAAGAGAGCTTAGCTTTTAGCATGTTGTTTTTTTGGTAATAATGCTGTCCCAGTTCAGCCAGAGCCACGGCATGTTTCCAAGCTTCTATCCCTGCAGTAGTGGAAAAGGGCTGAGTAGTGCCGTGCTTATTAGAGCCTGGGTCAGAGGCTTAGCCTTTTCACTGACAGCTCAGGCACCTGCACTAATACGCTTCTCTCCTCAGCTCATTCACGTCTCTCTCTCTCTCTCTCTCTCCGCAGAAAGTGCGAGACGGGCTATGTAATCTGCCCGGCGCGTGGAGTTAGCCTGGCTTAGTCTACTATTAATGTGTGTTTTTAAAGAGGATTTATGCAATTGTTAATACAGTGGAAAGTATTCACCACCAGTGGAAAAATGATTGGACCGGGTGCTTTAGAAAGTTATTAGTGTGACGGAGCTGAAAATTACTTTTGCAAATGTCCCATGAATGAAAGTATGGTGTGTCGTGTGTGTGTGTGTGTGTGTGTGTGTGTGTGTGTGTGTGACTTTGTGTGTGTGACTGTGTGTGTGCACACATGTGCGTGCGTGCCTGACTGCATGTTTATGCGAGTGTAAGATATGTTTACATTTAGACACAATCCAATTCCCACCATCTCTAACGTAATGTTTATGACTATAGTGACTATAATTGGGAATGAAAAATAATAACGTTGGATAATATGTCACATGTATATCATTAATTTTAGACTAGCTCACGCCATTGCTAATACTTTCTTCACAATTTTCTGTTATTTACTTTTACATAATTACTCTAATTTGCTCCACCTGCAGCAAAAAACGCTGCCACAGCGCTGAATTACCTGATATCTTAATATCATCTATTCAAATCAATATTGGGGTAAGATGAAACCTTTTTGTGTTTTGGTCTTTCACCTGAGGTTTACCGTAATCTAAAAGAACTATAAAACGAGTTGACCTGAAACAATGTCTTAGAGAGAGACACTGAAAACCTTCAGGGGACGAAATCATATTAGATTTGAATGTGAATGTAATTTAGCATGATATGGCATTTAACACTCTAGTCTGAAGTCTGTCTGGATTCTCAAAAGGACAAGGGTCCCTGTCATCTGGCACACGCACGCACACACACACACACACACACACACACACACACACACACACACACACAGAGACACACACACACACACACACACACACACACACACACACACACACACACACACACACACACACACACACACATACGTTCCCCAGGGATGCCTCTCCCTTCCGCTTCCCAATTCTCACCTACTTCGGCTTTCTGTCATGTGCCTTTCATATGTCACAACATTCACATGTTACACTTTACCTCAATTTGATGTGTGAGATGCAGTCAAACACACACCCAAACAGCCCCCCCCCCCCCCCCAGCTCCTCTGTAAAATAAATAAATAAAAACAAAAAACCTTCCCCTCCATTGTAAAATTTCACATCCCCTCAACCATTATCCATTCTTTAAAGAACAAACAGAAATCAGAAAGGAGCCCGGTGTCTTGCTTTTTTTTCTCTTTTTTTTTTAGCTCACATCCCACAAGTTTCCAGCTGGCAGGGTAATGATTACCTTTAAAGAGTATGAAAATGGCAGCTTAATCCAAGCCCCAAGTCTTTTCTCTTCGCCCATCCTCCCTCTTCCTTCCTTCCGTTCCCCTTCCCTCCCCACACCAGGTGAGCTCTGCTGTTCTCCCCAATATCCTTTCTTGTCTTAAAGTCCGTCCATCCCATAGAGGACTGGGTTTCCTGCGGGTTTGCAATAGCAAGAGGGGTGCGCATGGAGAGAGGAACAATGCACCCCTCTCCATGGGCACTCTGTGACCCCCCGAAGGAGCCCCTTCTTTGGGGATATTGTAATGTAATGAGTGGCCAGTGAAAACAAAGGGCCCCTGATGGACCTCGACAGTTCCGTGGCTCCCCAGGAACCACAGCATTGTTATTAGGATCCCCAGGAGTGTTTGTGCACATGGCACACTCCAACTTCCTGCCTTCTTCACAACACCAGCTCAAAAGGAGCCGAGGAGGAGCCTGTGAAAAGGCCTTATCTAGCAAAATGCTAATTACTAATAGTAAAGCCTCATTTATATTTCATAACATTGTAACCCGTGCAAATTTGGAGATATGCCTATAGCAACCGTCTGAAATACACTGCCTCTGTGTTGCCTTCACAGCATTATGTGCTTGCGGGGCGGCCTGAGGGGGGGCGCCGTGGCCCTTGTTCTTTATAGCGTGTCTGCGTTGATGGATGACACAGGTCACTTATAGTTTAAGCTTTAGCAAGCGCAGAAGCCATTATTGCCCTCTCTCCATCTCTGCCCTCCGTATTGTCCTTGTCCTACGATGACAATAGGCCACCAGTGGCTCTGACACTCATCACCTGTTAGCGAGACTCATCCATATGAAAACGCCACTCAGCCTTGTCCTCTCATGGCCTGCAGGGATATATAGCCTAACGTGGGCGTGGATTTGGACAATGATGATGGAGCGTCGCATGGGACACTGTTATAACGTTGTGCTCGACAAAGGGAATTGAATTTGGACGGGGGGTTGTATTTTAAATTCTGTCACTTTGGACATTTTCACATTGTCATGCTATTCTTCACCACATATGCATTTCATGCGGACGGCTGTGGGTTCGAACCATGCCTGGGGGGCTTTGACTTCAGCGAGGGCATGCGGTCGCAACGGGTTCCTATATAACGCCGAATGAAATGGGTTCAGATTCTGAGCCCAAGTCTCCTGAGGAGGCGCGTCTGGAGCCATGTCCTGGACGGGGTTATCCGCGGACGTTAAAAAACAAACCCATGCTATTCTTCACCACCACTATACCCTCTCCCTCTGGTACGGTAAAATGAAATGCTAAAGAAAATGAGTTGCACGGGCATGAAACTGTACACAGTAAAACCTCTCAATGTCAGTTTAACTCCGAGAGTGCAAATGGAACCAAGTTGGACCTGGGTCGGAAAACACCGAGCATTTTACTGTGCTGGCACATCAGTCACTGACAAGTGTGTTAGGTCAAAATGTCGTGTTGTTTGTAAGCTGTGAGAAAGAAGTGGGAGGGGGGGGGGGACATGCAGGTATGTGTTGTTTCATTTGCCAACGGGCCATTATTTTTGCGTGTTTGTGTGTGCACTGTGCATGTGTGTGTGTGTGTGTGCGTGCGTGTGCGTGCGCATGTTGTGTGGGGGGCAGCTCTGTTGTGCGAGCTGACAGCTCCCCTCCCTCCCCGTGTTGAGCCTGGCAGATGTAGAGGTGTCACTATGTTGATTAATTGTTTATGGTCACCTGTCTGCGTGTCTTGCCTGTCTGCCATGATGTCGCCGTGTGCCGGGGGGATTCGGGGTTGGTGGTGGTGGGGACGGGATGGGGCTAGTGGTGGGGGGACAGCCCGAGAGGTGAGACAAGGGGAGAGACGACAAGAGTGTGTGTGCAGTGCGTGTGTGTGTGTGTGTGTGTGTGTGTGTGTGTGTGTGTGTGTGAGAGCTGTGTGATTGTGTAAGTGCCGGCGCGCTATCAACCCGGTGTCTTCAGCCATGTCTGTCTGAACAGCAGTGTCGTCGTGTTGAACACGCATCACAGCTAGCCGGGGCCTGGCAGGGCCCTGTTGTTGTTCTTGGGCTGCCTGCGTGTCGCAGTACAGTCCCTGGTATACTGATAGAGAGGAGAGTATTTTCCTCTCTGTGTGTTATTTAGCTCACATTTTCCATGGTGGGGTGAATTAGAATAGGCAAAGAGTTTAACCCATTTTGACCTGAGATCAGATTCTAAAAAATGTCTTCCACATCCTGACAGTTTTCTGATGTTTTTGATGCTTCGATTTTTCAAAAATAGCAGACCTACAAGCTGGCGTGCTACGAGCTTGTAGATCTACTATTTTTCAATAGCAAAAGCGTAACATAATGCTAACACCAAAAGGGGTTCCCGCACAAAAGAATCACACCCGTGTGAAGTGAGGGACGCTGATATTATTAAAGTCTAAAGGCCTATTCATAGTCTGGATTTTCGGTGGTAAGGTGACCACCGCTCCGGTGGTGAGCTGACCACCGGAGCTGAAATAACGCTGAGCGGTGGTGAGTAAAAACAGAGAGAAGGGCTGGAGCGGTGGCGGTGGTTTGCTCTTCACCGCGGCTCGTGACGTCATGTTGTAGTTCGGTGGTCACCCCACCACCGTAAATCCAGACTATGTATGAGCCTTAACTCATGTTGATTATACGGTGCCAACACAGACATTAAATGCCATTAACAATGAAGAGACAATATGACGTAACGAGGGACAATATGACGTACATTTTCCCTTCATTGTCAATGGCGTTTTTCAAACAAACATTAAACCTGTATATATAGCCTCAAAAATGAAGAGATTTTAAAGTCTAAACTAAACAAACGATTGGGGGCTAATCTAATAAATGATGATGTGGGTTTTTAACCACAGTGATGTATGTATGGCTGTGCTCAGAGGTTCCATCCGACAGCGATTTATTCTTAATAAACTATATTGGCATCTCGAATGCTCTCCGGCATTTGTCACTGACATTTTAACAAAATCTCATAGGGGAGCAAAAGAGCTTAGCAAATTGCGCTCATTAAAACGATTCAATTCTTCCACAATGCTTTTTATTTGGTATTCCCCTGACTTTTTTTATTATATTCTTTTCTCCCCAGTAGTTCTCTGCTTAGGAGCTGGAGAAACGTACAGTAAGAGGCAGAGCCCAGGCGGTGACTGTATGTGAGTCAGTACAGTGACTGTACCCTCATGTAGAGACGTGACTGTGACTGTATGTGAGTCAGTACAGTGACTGTACCCTCATGTAGAGACGTGACTGTATGTGAGTCAGTACAGTGACTGTACCCTCATGTATAGACGTGACTGTGAATGTATGAGTGGTGATGTTTCTCGCCTCCCTACAATATGGCTCCCTGTGCGTTACAGGATCCAGTTTTAATGTTTGTTTTTAAATCTTTAAAGATGGAGTGCCACAAGTTTTGTATTTTTCCAGTTTTTCATGTGTCTATGAGGTGACAGTACTTCATTAGACACCGTGGAGTCGTTTTTATGTGCAATGGTGTATTAACTTGTATTTAGGGTTTCTTCTTGGAGGCTGAACCCTTGACAGTCAAACGGGCCAATGAAATAAACAGCAATATAGTGACATCACACTATCAGCCCCTCCCCTAACCCCTCCCCCTTTATCATACAACTACAGCTGTGGGTGCGGCTTCAGTCCCATCACCACCCACCAGGCAAACCAGGCATACTTAATGAACTGGTGGGCGTGCCCACATAAAAACGACATTTTTAACACATACTGTACACTTTTTTGAAAACATTATACCTCCTTATATAACAATAAGACCTGATCACGGCACTCCATCTTTAAATGGGTTGGCACCGTTGTACACATAATATTATCGGGAGCTTGTACCTACGAAAGCATCCGCAAGGGTCCTCCTAACTGTCGACTGACTCACGTTAAGAGCTTCTCAAACCTCGCCTGTGTTTAAATCACGTCTGAAAACTCACTTGTATTCCCTGGCCTTCGAACATGCTGATTTAAGAAGTTGCTGTTTCCACTGCTCTGTCTTTATGTTGCCCTGTTAATTATGTATTGTTGTTTTGGCCCATGGTATTTATATTCTTATTTTTTGTGGTACCGAGTGTACAGCACTTTCTTTCAACTTTATGTCGCCCTGTTAATTATGTATTGTTGTTTTTGTTGTATTGTGTTGTTGTTTTAGCCCATGGTATTTATATTCTTTTCTTTTTTGGTACTGAGTGTACAGCACTTTCTTTCAACTTGTTTTAAACGTGCTTGATAAATAAAGTGGATTGGAGTCAGTCAGTACAGTATGCGACTGCCCCTCATGTAGAGATTGTGACTGTGCGAGTCAGTACAGCAGGCTTGTTCTGCCCTCACGTAGAGTGACTGTACAATGCCGTACAGTAGGCTACTGTACTCTTACGTTTTTCATGTAGAGACTGACCGTATATGGCTCAGTACAGTATACACTTCTTAGACCCTCATATACTGTGACTGTACGAGTCAGACAGTGCAGTACTACTGTATATGCATCTGCCTTCCTGTAGATTAGAATGACTGTACACTTCAGGACAGTAAGTCCACTGTACTCTTATGCTTTCGTGTCATTTCGATACTGTGACTGACTGTACGAGTCAGTACAGTACTGTACAGGCATCTGCCTTCCTGTAGAGTGACTGTACACTCCAGGGCAGTAAGTTCCACTGTACTCTTATGCCGTCGTGTCATTTCGATACTGTGCCTGTACGAGTCAGTACAGTACACTGTACGCTTCTTCCGCCCTCATGTCGAGATCTCTGCCTGCGTCACCGACGACGCACATATCCCATTCAGTTTGAATGGCCTTTGATTTAGCCCCGCATATTATCCATTAATTATTATTCATCGGCCACGAGGTTTTTCCTTTCCTTCCATCCGTTCAAATCAATATTGCAGAGAACCCAGTTGTGAGTGTGGGTTGGGGTTTTCTTCAAAGTGGTGATTCTTCTGCCATCTGCGCCCCCCCCCTCCCCCTCCCCCTTTTCTATTTCTCTCTCTCTCTCTCTCTCTCTCTCTCTCTCTCCCCCACTGTTTCTGTTTCCCTCTATCTCTCTGCTCGTTTTAAACCAGCCCTTAGTAACAAGGCACCGAAGCACCAATCTGTGCCGTGATTCGGCCAAACCCTGCCTAGCTGCCGACTGGGGAAGGAACGGCATCAAAACTATTCTGTGTTGCCATGGAAATAGAGACCTCAATAAGTTCATATTTTTTGCGCGTGTGCGTGTGTGTGTGCGTGTGTGTGTGTGTGTGTGTGTGCGTGTGTGTGCGCGTGTGTGTGTGTATTTTGGGAGGGGGTGCTTGCTTGGCATCTGTTTGGTTGGTTGTATGGCTACTGGCTAGATGGCTGGTAGCACTGGGAGCTGTTTTTTTTGGATGTTTTCTCATCCCACAAGTGTTTGTGGAGTGTGTGTGTGTGTGTGTGTGTGCGCACGCCCGCGTGTGTGTGTGTGTGTGCAAGCGTGCGTGTGTGTTTATTTTGTCACAGGTCTGTAGGTTAATTATTTTGTGGTTTCCCTCCCTGATCATTCCCATCTCAGTCTGTGTGTGTGTGTGTGTGTGTGTGATGGTTTGTGTATTAATGTGTCAATGCATGGGAGCCAAGAGTGTAGCTTCTGGTGTTGAATAAGAATGAGAAGCGATAAACACACACACACACACACACACACACACACACACACACACACACACACACACACACACACACACACACACACACACGTGCGCAGTGAGTGAATGGAGCTTTAAGGAAGAAAGAAATGGGTCAGTCAATACCACAAACCATTACTTGTTTGATATTGCTTTCCATCTGTTTCCGCATATAGGTCATATTTTGCAGTTACCTGACTTTGAATATATAGGCTACGGTAGTAGTAATAGTAGTAGTAGTAGTAGTAGTAGTATAGAGGAAACGGTTCCTTTGAAGTCATTAGATCTCCTCCTTACACTTGGAGAATACCAATGTGCGTTGGGCACAATCGAGCGCATGCATGCATCTGATTGTCTGTGTGTGTGTATGTATACGTGTGTGAGAGAGAGAGAGAGAGAGAGAGAGAGAGAGATGTGTTATAGGCATGTCAGAGTGGTGTATGATACAGCTTGATCAGATGGTTTCCAAGAAAATCTCTTTGATGTTTAATGTTATTCGTGTGAACTCTGTGCGAGGTAGTGAACGCCGGGCTCTTGGAGGGGGAAGCGCGAGCGATGTCTCAGTTATCTCCACCGCTCAAGCCCCTAATTCACAGAAGCAAAGCAAAAAAGAAGAGAGGGAGGGAGGGAGGGAGGGAGAGAGAGGGAGAGAAAACACCCCTCCAAATCCATCTCCAAAAAGAACAGATTTTTGGGAGGAGCAGTACTTATTCCGGGGCTGACTGGTGCAGTCAAATTCCATGTAATTGGACAATTAAAATGATATCTTGGCATCTCCCGAGCTATCTGTTTTGAGGAGCAGAAAAGAGAGCTCGTAATGTATTCTGACCCGCGTCTGCGTGCTCGTCTAGTGCGCCGTAGTCACGCGAGCGTGTGTGTGTGTGTGTGTGTGTGTATTGCGCGCTATGCCTGCGAGCGTGCAAGTAGCGCTATGCGTGTGTCTGTGCGGTAAATGGAGTGTGTTTTGTGGCCTCTGTACTACATAGCGGTGTTAATGTGATTCAGCAGCAGATGAAAGACAGTGTTGGGGTTCTGTGGGTTATACTGTTTGCGGTGGAATGAATGAATGGGGAGAGGCTTCAAGCCCAATTAGATCCCCCTAAAGTCCAATGATGGAGCACAAATATACCGGGCGCTTTTAAACTTGTTCGTTGGCGTGTATACAGTTACAGTATACGCAAAACAATAAGAAAAGTTGCGTCAATGATGCATTAATACAACACTATATGCATGTTGTAGTGATTGTCAAACCTTTTCGATATAGATAATATATATATATCTGCCGTGCAGGGATCTCTTTACAAGATTATTCAAATGTTTCAAATATATATTAAAAAACCCATTCTGAACGGGAACCCATTTTGGTGTTAGCCTCATGTTATGCTTTAGCTATTGAAAAATAGCAGATCTACAAGCTCATAGCGCGCCACCGAGTGGCGCGCTACGAGCTTGTAGATCTGCTATTTTTGAAAAATCGAAGAACGACTGACATTTTTATAATCTGATCTCAGTTCAGAATGGGTTAATCAGACCAGTGTGTGTCCAGTGGAAACCTCGCATGAATCTGATCTCAGGTCAGAATGGGTTAATCAGACCAGTGTGTGTCCAGTGGAAACCTCGCATGAATCTGATCTCTGGTCAGAATGGGTTAACGTGGTTAAAGTGATTTTGATGCTATTTTTTATAACTCTCTTTGCTTGGGATCCCCTGGAACCCCCCCCCCCCCAAGTGACCCCTGGGGGTCCCCGGGCCCCACTTTGAGAACCACATATATAGACTAATATATCATTGTGCTGGGGGGGGGGGGGGGGGGGGGGGGGGCTACTGATCTGTGTGAGTGTGTTGATGATGTGTGTTCTTCTCTCTCTTATCACCTTGTCATATCAGGTCCCCATTTCCACGTGCTTAAGGCAAACTTAACTGGATGTGGTTGATAAGGCAGGGACAGTTAATGCATTTGTATAGTCAGACCTATTGTACTGCAGAGAGAGAGAGAGAGAGAGAGAGATGGGTTTGCTTGAGTCTCCGAGGGGCTGCCTAACCCCCTGCTCCTTTCTGGAAATGGAGATGTTATTACATTAGCAGCTAAAAGGGTTTATTCACAGTTAGTGCAGTTTAGGCATGCAAATGGAGGGATTTCCGTGTGCCTGTGTGTGTATAGCCTGGAGGTATAGGACAGAGAAAGCACAGGAGATTTGCGGGGATTAGTTCCACAGGTTCCCTTTTATTATGCGAAAAGAAGCCATTCTGAATGAAAAGGGGGGGAGGAAAAGGTGAGTTGAGGAGAGGCTGGGATGGAAGAGAGAGGCCAGCGTAGTGTGAGGGAATTCAGCTAGGAGGGGCGGACGTTTAAACAAATGTTGTTGTTGTTTTGATATGATGTTCTTTAGTTTTTCCTCCAGCTCAGTGGTATACTGTATAAGTTACAGGTACAGTATATGTGAATAATTTGTGACACCTTGACTCTCACGAGCTCTCAAGGATTATACTTTTATTTATTTATTACTGCAGCTGCCAGAACAGTAGGTATACCGTATATGACCTCTCTCTCTCTCTCTCTCTCGTGCTCCCTGGTGTGTGTGTGTGTGTGTGTGTGTGTGTGTGCGCGTGTGTGTCTGTATGTGGGCCTGCGTGCGTGCGCTCGCTCTCGTGTGTGTGTGTGACAGTGTTCATGACTGTACTGTACAGTATACCGTATGTATGTCCACGTGCATGTATGTGTGCGTTGTGGTCATAATATGTCTCTCACTGGGCCAAATCCCTCCAGTCAGACGTACAGAATGGTCATGATGTTTATGATGATGACGATAATGAGGCCTTTTTGGCACGTTTCTCAGCGCTGATCACTCAGCGCATCATTCATTCATAATGCCTTTGCGCGTGTGTGTGTGTGTGTGTGTGTGTGTGTGTGTGCGGGGTGTTGCCATCTGATATGCTGGAGTTGTAAAGTTAAAGCCTTCATTATCTCGGCACGAGGCGCAAGGTGTCACCTTCAGTGGACCTGACACACACAAGCCATGGGAGACCACATCACGCACACACGCACGAACGCACGCACACACGCATACTACTCAAGCCATGGGAGATGGGACTGAGAGATGGGGGGGGGGGGGGGGGGGGGGATCTGAGTTGAGAGAGAGAGAGAGAGAGAGAGAGAAAGATGGAGAATTAATGGCCGATAGGAAAGCCAAGGTCGGTCTGGCATGGGTATGGCTGACTAGTCAAGGTGACGAGTCCTGTAGGAAGCATGGGGACATACACATGCGCGTGCGCGCGCACACACACACACACACACACACACACACCCCGACACACGTGCCCATACAAGTGATGGCAAATGACTCAGGTCTGTCGTTCAGCGGGGCGGGGGGGGGGGGGGGGGGGGGGGCAGAGAGAGTGAGGGGTGGGGGTGAACAGAAGCTGGAGATTGATGGGTGGAAGAGCGTGAGTCTCACTCAGACTTGATGTGGTGTCGGTTATGTCTGCTGGAGTGCCATCTATCTCTCACTCTCACCACATCATCTGTTTCTGGACAGGAGTCTCTATACTGCTGCTCTCTCCCCTTCCAACAAGGTAGCATAGTATAGGCCTGAGGAGTGAACTTTGATACAGAATAATAAATAAAAACAATCAATCCTTGCTGTTTTTGAGGGCCTATATACATCCGGATTTTAGTTACCTTACCTTAGTTACATTATGTTATAATTTAGCTATTGAAAAATAGCAGATCTACAAGCTCATAGCGCGCCACCGAGTGGCGCGCTACGAGCTTGTAGGTCTGCTATTTTTGAAAAATAAATAATGTGGCGCAAATCGATATTCTTTCAACGTGAATGTTTTTAACTCGGGTCTAACGGGGTAAACAAACGTTACATTCCCATTGACGACGAATGGGTGGATTTTACATCATATCTGTGTCTCAGCAAATTTAGTTTTTGTTTTATGATGATGTGCGGCGATGAGAGCGCCCCTCACTTCACACGGGTGTGATTTATTTCACTTCTAAATACACTCGGGGTTGTGCTTTATTGTTACATCTCGTGTACTGATGCGTACTACGTGTAAAACACACATCCCTGAAGAACTGGTCCTTGTATGTACCGTTCTCCATCAATACACAGGCCTATAATGGCCTGTTCTGGGCATGCCATAATAGGTCGAGCATTAAAGGGGCATTCTACTCATTTTCAACATTTTACTATGTCATTAATATACCCTTAGAGCTGTTGTGTGGAAATAATAAAAAAAGGTCCCCCCCATTCTGTGTTTCACCATTTTCATACTTGCAGTTCTAGGAAACACAGAATGTGGGGACCTTTTTTATTTATTATTTCCACACAACAGCTCTATAAGGTATAATAATGACATAGTAAAATGTTGAAAATGAGTGGAATGCCCCTTTAAAGTAAAAATAGACAAACACTCATTGAAAATAGCAGATTGGCCATTTCCGCTACTTGATTTATAAAAAAAGAATGTGTGTGTGTGTGTGTGTGTGTGTGTGTGTGTGTGTGTGTGTGTGTGTGTGTGTGTGTGTGTGTGTGTGTGTGTGTGTGTGTGTGTGTGTGTGTGTGTGTGTGTGTGTGTGTGTGTGTGTGTGTGTGTGTGTGTGTGTGTGTGTGTGTGTGTGTGTGTGTGTGTGTGTGTGTGTGTGTGTGTGTGTGTACGTGTACGCAAGAGAGAGAGCACTCTGCCTCTGTACAAAAAGGTGTAGTATATACAGTGGGCCCTTCAGAAGAAGTGGTGACTCCATCCTTGGTGTGTGTGTGTTTGAGGAGAGCGTAAAGGGACAGAAGAGACAAATAAACGGTTAAGGTCTCTCTCCACACTGCTGCGCAAAACGTGTCCAGTTTTAAGCCATTCAATTAAAAGGCTTCCCTCTTCCCTCCCCCTGCTGTACTATGAAATAAACCATATACGGTGTCGATTTCGACTGTCGAAGCCTATAGTTTAATGTTGGTAACTCATCAGCTACGATCATGAATGATGCATTTGTCTTTTTAGTTTGCACGCACGCACCGACATACTGGGACCGACACAACGGGACGGAACAATGTACAGTAGTACTGTATACCGCTCTCTGGAGCCATACTGTACAACAAGCTATCTGCATGTCTTGTCAAAACTGACAGAAGAAAAACAAGTGATGTCCTGGACGGGCGTCACTACAAATAGTCACATCCCCCCGCCCACACAAAAAAGAAACTGCCAGTTTTGAGATAATTGCCTGACTTGGAAACCTGGCCAGTCAACAGTAATTATATGGCAGGTATATAAAGGAGAAAAGGGGCTTTGTGTGTGTTTGAGTGTATTGTATGTACACGTACGTATACTGTATACAGTATGTTTCTGTATTATAGATCTGTATACTGTGTGACCGTGCATACATGCGCGTGTGGCGTGTGTGCCTATATTGCTTTATGCACCTGCTCTTTACTCTTTAAGCATTTGAGCAGCAGTATTTGTCCTGTCGTGCTCTCAGCTGCTGCCATAAAACCCCTGGAGTTTAACAAGCAACATATCTTCTACGCAACCAGACAATTGAACCATCTAATGTTCACCTAATGCTCACCTCCTCTGCAGCGAGAAGAACACATCCAGTCTAGGCTCTTACACTTGCTTGTCGTCGTCTCCCCCCCCCCCCCCCCCCCCCCCCCACACACACACACACACGCATGTGCGCGCGCACACACACACCTTCGTCATTTCAACTGAACAGAATGTATTTCGTTCTTTCTGCTTGAGTCTGGAGAGGAGTGTGAAAGTGTATTCCCAACACTTACCTTGTGCATGATCTCCCTGCGCGCGCGCACACACACACACACACACACACACACACACACACACACACACACACACACACACACACACACACACACACACACACACACACACACACACACACACACACACACACACACACACACACACACACACACACACAATGTCAAGACATTAGAGCACAGCCACAGCCACAACTTGGCCCTGAATCTGCTCAGAACAATAGAGGAGCTGCTCCCCCTACCGTTTGAACAGTGTAACTGCACCGGGGGGCCCTTTTTCCCCCCTCTATAGTCTCTCTCTCCGTGTGTGTGTGTGTGTGTGTGTGTGTGTGTGTGTGTGTGTGCGCGTGCACACGCGTGCGCGCATGCCCAGCTCATCACAAAGCAGGTCCATTCTCCTGCATCCTGCCACAAATATGTATATGTGACCTCACCTACCGTTGGAATTGTTGTGGAATAACAGCTTCAGCATCTGTTAGTGATTGTCATAGTGGTTTACTCGTATAGTCTTACCTAAGCCTACTTATGTCTCCTCTTGTCTGCCTCCTCCGCCATAAAACCTTTAATTATTGTGGCGTGTTTTTGTTTGTTTTCCGTCGGTGTGTGTGCTCGTGTGTGTGTGTGCGTTTGTGTGTGTGTGTGTGTGTGTGTGTGTGTGTGTGTGTGTGCGCGCGCGCAACTGTGCATGGTGCGTGTGTCATTGGGGTTATGCGTGTGGAATCGATATAGTATCCGCTTTCCAAAATCAAAGTTTTTATTTTTTATTTTTTTAAGATATTTTTTTGCGGCTTACGCCTTTTATTGATTTTTGAAGGGACAGACAGTAGGCTGACAGGAAACGGGAGAGAGATGGGGGGATGACATGCGGTAAAGGCCGTGTCGGGTCCGGGAGTCGAACCCGCGGCACACTGCGACTGGATTACCAGTCCGGTGCCCAGACCGTTACGCTACGGCCTGGGCCATCAAAGTTGTTTTTGACCGAATTTGTGGGGTAAAGTATAAATTATTCATTTTGAAAATAATACTTTTCAGCAGTACCGAGGACGCGGACAAAGCCGGAATTATCAATCTCCGCTTCATTAAAGTTTAAATGGTGTTTTTTGGTGGATTTGGCGACACCTGTGGCGACCGGTGGACACATCGATGATGTTCCATTCCAAGTGAAGCGTTATATTGTTAGACTGCGGCGCCCCCTGACAAAACCGCCAAGGTTAAACCAGAGCGCGTCCAGTGTTTTATTCACAAGATGATAATCTCTTTCTGGATATATACTGCTACTGGGCTCATTAATGTCTCTTCTCTTCCGCATTAGACTGTGCATGCAGGGACGTGCCGAAAATGTTAGAGAGGCAGGCGGCTGAAATTCCCTAAAAAGGGCACTTTTGAACAAAAATAGCGGATCTACAAGCACCCAACGCATCGCGCTGCGATGCGCTGAGAGCTCGTAGATCAGCTATTTTCGGGGCGTGACCCCGCACTCTTTGGCCACTGAAGATGCGGCGTACGACATACGCGTATATGACAAATTATTTCAGCGCAAAATGTCGCGTTGAAGTTCAGTAAAAGGGCAGGGGCTCAAGCCCCCTTTGATGTCTATATGTGTGCACGTGTGCCTGACTGTGTGTGCATTGAATTAGCATTATGACGGACCCTGGCACCAATGTAAACTATTGCATATGGAGCGCTTCCAGAATGCAATGAGATTGAATGGCTATTAATAATACAAAAAGGACAGTGGGGAAAACCGTTTTTTATTCGTGTATGATATAGTCTTAGGATTTGTACCGCGAAATTGGGGGGAGCAAAATAGTAGAGCTATTTGGTAAAGGTATACAGTTTAAAGTATAAACTCTTGTTTTGCTAAGAATAGAGGATGTGTGTGTGTGTGTTCGAGAGATGTTTAAAAACGCCTTTTCACAATTTTTGCCTTCCTGTCTGTCGGCCCTCACTCACCTCTTCTCTGCGTGGCTCTGCAGCGCACGTAGAGAGTTTTAAGTGCCCATTGTCTTCCATATTCTATGGGACATATGGTCAGCTGTCATGTTCACATGACCAGATGATCAAAGGCAGAACTTGGGTCTAATTGTTCCCCACTGTTCCACTTCAGCCAGGGAGGAGCGTCACCATCTCCACTTCAGCAGGTGGCGTGTGTGTGTGTGTGTGTGTGTGTGTGTGTGTGCACACGTGTGTGTGTGCGTGTGTGTGTGTGTGTGTGCGCGAGCCTACACGAGAGACTGTGTGTGCGCACCTACACGAGAGAGCGTGTGCGCGTGTGAATTTGTGTGTTTTAAAGGACTTCAGCACTTTTCAACCTATCTTCGTATAAATGGTCCTCACTAATGTTTTCATGATAAAATATAAAACTAAACTCGGTCTGTCTCTCATAGTCATAGAGGATGGTATAGTGGTACTATTATGGCACTGGGGTTGTCAGGCGAGGAAATAGTATCCCCAATGAAAACAGTTTCTCAGCTATATAGCCTGTGGCTGGACCACGCAGTTTTCTGCATCCCTCTGTGAATCAAACCAGCATGCAGTCCCTCACACGCACGCATGCATATTTGCACACACGCTCTCGCAGATATGGATTTTAGTTTTTTACATGTCATGAACTGAACCTCAAAATGCTTTACATCCAATAGCCAAGTCTGTTACGTCAGTTACTATATAGTGCACTATAAGGGCACAGGTTCCCAAACCTTTTCAGCTTGAAAGTTGGTCTCTCCCCTCCGAGCCGAGGGGAATAGTAAGAGAGTGGCGACACGCTTTGATCTCGCCGCAAAGCGGGGTGCTATATGGGCTATAGTTCCAAACATTGGAACTATTCCATTGAGATAGAATGAGCACTTCCGCATTCCATTGTTACAATGGGAGTCAACGCTATAGTGTCGCCACTCTAGATTACTCTGCCCGCCGGTACCCAAACATACAACAATACATTATGAATTCTACTTTTCAATTTTTTTATTTTTATGTTTTGCTCCCTATGTGTTTTCTATCCCCACAAATACGCAATTTTGAACAATCAGGCTTTCTCATCATCTAGGGGCTTTCATGGAAATTGCTCTCAGGAACAGCTCAACTGATTTGGTCGTGTGATGTCATCTGTATCACCCTTTGTATCATTTTTTTCCCCCTCTTCAGTCTTCAGTCTCCTAATTTGTATTTCCACGTTGTTTACAATGCCCGCCAAGCTGGCATGCAATGGAAACAAGCCTAGGTTTATCCTAGCATCAGTATTATAATGACTCGAAGATAAAATTATTTGCATATCAGCGCCCCCACCAACTAAGGACATTGTGGTACTGCAGCTAAAACTGCTTCAGAAACGTGTGTGTGTGTGTGTGTGTGTGTATTTGTTTCTTTTTATTTTTTTTCTTTTTTGAGGGGCGCTAGCCCCTCCGGGTGACGGCAGACTGCTGGGGGAGAGCTGGCGCTTTGGCATGGGGGGGTCAGATCAACATATGACTTTATTGACTCAACACGACATCAGTTCTGGTATTCCACAGGGCTCGATTCTTGGCCCTCTGCTTTTCTCCTTGTACATACTGCCATTGGGCGAACTCATTGCCAATCACGGAGTCAATTTTCATTTCTATGCTGATGATACCCAATTATATCTATCTGTGGCTCCAGATGATCCCTGTGCTTTAGACCCGCTGCTTACCTGTCTGTCTAGCATCAAATGTTGGATGAGTGAGAACTTTCTCAAGCTAAATGAGGAAAAGACAGAAGTTCTCATAATCGGTTCTAGTGAGCAGAAAGAATCAATATTAAGCAGACTTGGCAACCTGACTGTAGACAGTAACAGTACAGTAAAGAACCTGGGGGTTATTATTGATTCCGAATTGAATTTTAATTCACACATTAATCATGTTACCAAGATTGCCTTTTTTCACCTTAGAAATATTGCACGAATCAGAGCCTATGTGTCCTTGGACGATGCAAAAACGCTAATCCACGCCTTTGTTTTTTCTCGGCTTGATTACTGCAATGCACTTTTTTCAGGACTGCCTAAGAAAACAACTGACAGATTACAACTTGTCCAAAATGCAGCAGCCAGAGTTTTAACTAGAACTAAGATGAGAGAACATATTACTCCAGTTTTGGCATCACTGCACTGGCTTCCGGTTGTTTTTAGGATTGATTTTAAAATTATTTTACTTGTCTATAAAGCTCTCAATGGTCTCGCACCTTCCTACCTACATGACTGCCTGCCTAAATATGTCCCAAACCGCCCGCTAAGGTCTTCCACTGCTGGCCTGCTCGCTTTGCCTAAAAAAATGGCAACTAAAAAATACGGGGAAGCAGCTTTTTGCTTCTACGGGCCGTCGGCATGGAAACAAGCTCCCACTGTACCTTCGTCAGGCAGCTCTGTAGACAATTTTTAAAGCTCAGCTCAAGACCCACTTCTACAACATTGCTTTAAGTGATCTTATATTTTTTTGTTATTCATGTCCTCACTGTATTGCATTACTGCTTGTTTTTTTAATGTCGTTGCCTTGCTTTTCTTTTATTCTCCATTGTTCTGTAAAGCACTTTGAGCTGCATTTGATGTCATGAAAGGTGCTATACAAATAAAGTTTTATTATTATTATTATTTTTATTTATTTTTAAAGATATTTTTTTTGCGGCTTACGCCTTTATTGATTTTTTAAGGGACAGATAGTAGGCTTGACAGGAAACGGGAGAGAGATGGGGGGATGACATGCGGTAAAGGCCGTGTCGGGTCCGGGAGTCGAACCCGCGGCACACCGCGACTGGATCACCATCCGGTGCCCAGACCGTTACGCTACGGCCTGGGCCATTATTATTATTATTATATGGAATTAATTATGTACTGGCCATATATGGAGCGTGTCTTGAGTGTACAGGGTTTATGAGGGCCCAGGTAGGGCCGGCCAGGCCTTAATTTTCGGGTGCCGGTTGAGAACTCTAGTTTTCGCCGGCTGCCGGGCGCGGCTGCACTAATAACTTTTGTGCGGGCCCGTCTAGAGTTTGAATGGACAGGTATCGGTCAAAGGGGAGACATCGAAGAGAGAGGACGGGTGGGGAAGGATCAATATATGGAATGTCAGAACAGGTCAGCTCCATATATGGAGATCTAAGAGTTTTTAGGTCAGTTGTAGAGTTGCTGGCCAGCTCCATATATGCAGATCTAGGGGATGATCCAGTCTTCTCCATGTAATGACTATCCAGGGTTTGATGAGGTCAGTGTTGTGACCTTCATATATGGAGACGGCCATATCGTGACGTGTCACAAGGCGTGACCATATATGGAGGCGCAATGTCACGAGGCGTGACTATATATGGAGGCGCGATGTCACGAAGCGTGACCATATATGGAGGCGCGATGTCACGAGGCGTGACTATATATGGAGGCGTGACTGACCGACCGACTGACGGGAAATGCAGGTTTTCATAGTAAACTGTCGCAAGTTTTTTGCTGTGGGATTTTTTAAAATATTAATAATAATCTTTAAACTGTATATTTACTCATGAACCCAAAATGTCTCAGGCCTAAAAAAAATAATACTTTGTTTCCGGTTGCTGACCGACTCTATTAAATATGCGCGACCCAGAGGATTTTTATTGGCATTTGGTAAAAAAAAAAGTCAGAATCCGACCGAGTCAGACCAAAAAGCTCTTTGATCACTAAAATTCTCTTGGTGAGACCACCTGGTCCGCGCAAAGTCAAAATAAAGTTTTCTTTCATCTTCTAAAATATCACGTGCGCAAATGTTTTGGATTGCGTCATCGCGAGGAGACACACAGCACAGCACAACACAGCACAGCACAGCACAGCACAGCACAGCACAGCACAGCACAGCACAGCACAACACAACACAGCACAGCACAGCACAGCACAGCACAGCATGGACCTGTGTACCTTGCCTGTGTCGTCTGTCCGTGCAAAGCACCGCCACAAATAAATTCGATTGAATACTAAATCATCTGCAGACATAATTAAGGAGGTGAAACAGTGCCGCCGGTGTCCGTTTTCGTCCGCAGAAAGGGAGGACACGACCGAGCGGATAAATGGACGGTGTTCTCAGCCGACATACTCTTGCTTGTAGATCTGCTATTTTTCAATAGCTAAAGCATAACATATCGCTAACACCAAAAGAGATGCGGAGGAGGCCGCCTCGGAGCGTCCTTCGGCTCATGCCTATATGCCCCTCCGTCAGCATTTGACCGGCCGTTTGCAGCCCAACAAAACGTACATTGCTTCATTGATTATCGATTGGTCAATAATTCCACGACACTATACCCTGCATCCTTCCCACGAAGAAATTAAATTAAATAAATGCCTTCCTACCCGTCCACAATACAAAATTATGATAAAATAAATTCCCTACCTACTCAGCCCAAAAATGACCAATCGGAAAAAAACAAAGTATTTTTTTGTTAGGCCTGGTGAGTTCCGACCCTATATGCTTTGGAAACACTCTTAAAGGAATACAGGGCAATGTGTTTACTCTGTGGTATGTGACAGCGTGGGGGGGGGGGGGGGGGGCTACCTTGGGTCAGGCATGAGGTGGGGGGGGTGGGGGGGTGGAAGTGCTTGACCGGGGGGAAGGAGAGAGAGAGAGAGCTGTGGGGGGTTGGTTGGCAAAGAGGGGATAGGGCACCAGAGGAAAGGAAGGGGGCTTTGTCCAGACAGAGAGAGATTCACATTGATTGGATTTTTAATTTTGTGGCTTGAAGAAGAAGGCCCCCTCAACTGCTGCACCACAAAGCATCCCCCTCTCCTTCCCCACACTCCCCCATTTCCCCAAGCCTGAATAAGAGTGAAGTGAATAGTCGGGGGGGGGGGGGGGGGGGGGGGCTGTGGGGTGTGGGTGGGCTGTGGGGGGTGGGGGGGTGGGGGGGGGGGGTGGTTTGTGCGGCAGAGCCAGCTGATAGGAGCAAACTAAACTCAGCAGGCCTGTTGTTTGTGTTTACTCTGTGTGTGTGGTGTGTGTGTGGTGTGTGTGCGTGCGTGCGTGCGTGCGTGCGTGGCGTGCGTGCGTGCGTTCGTGTGCGCGTGTGTGTGTGTGTGTGTGTGTGCGTGTGTGTGTGTGCGTGCGTGTCAGAGAAGAGAGAGATCAGTCATTTGGCTAAACAGAACAACCCTGATGTTGCTTCACATGTTCCTGAAAATCTTCAACACCTTTGAGGGGTCTCTTTATAAAGCAAAACACAATCATCAGAGTCTACTTTCACAGGTGGCTTCAGTGCATGCACACTCTTTTCTCTCTCTCTCTCTCTCTCTCTCTCTCTCTCTCTCTCTATTGTATCAGTCTTATATTTATCAATTTTTTTATATTTGACAAATATGAACTTTTCCTCCCGTGGTTTAATATCTTTGCACTGCCCTTCGTTCCCCCTATCTCCCTCTCTCTTTTTCTTTTTGTGAAGATGGCGGGTGTGAAAACAACACTGAAAGGAGCACACAACTATTTAGGGCCGTTTAAAGACGGAGCTCTCCCTCAAGTGTTTGCTTTAGCAATCTAATCTCATCCCCTAATCTTTGACAAGTCTTCTTTTTCTTTTCCTTCATTTGCCAACTCAAAGGGGACAGAGGGAGCAGAGGGGTAAGTCTTAATTAGGTTAGTTATCTGTGCTTCGAGAGGATAAAGTTCTCTCACCAGGACTGTTTCAAATTAACCTAATTGGATTTTTAACAGAACCTCAACAAATAGCCAGGGTTAACTAAAGAGTGGGGACATGAAGGAGGAGAGTTCACATGAACCGTGGTGCGTGCACTGAGAATAAAAAGCCCTTTGGAGGGTCACGTTCAAGGTCCTCCCTTCTACTTTCTCTCAACAAACAGCCAGAGAAATGCTGGAGGCTAGTGCTGCGGAGGGCTGTGGCCCGGCCAGGGGCTCAGGGAGCTGGACTCCGGGGCTCCGGCGCAGGCTGAGCTAACACAGGAGAGACACACAGAGAGAGACACAGCCGAGGGCCGCCATGCGGTCATAATCTAAAAGCCACTTCTCTGGGCTAAGGTGGGTCGTACTGGGCAGTGGGAGATGTTTTTTGAAGTCAGGGGGAGGAATTCTCGTATTCTTTACAAGTGCCAGAGATGGTTGTCCTTATAGATGGCACTGTAAACTCTGAGCTGACCTGTAGGCTACGGGTATACATTTTGAGCTAAATTGACACCTAGAATTTAGGCACTGTAAACACAATGTGAATCACTGAAGTAATGACCACCTTGCTTTTTATCATTTATGTTTTTGAGGGGCGCTATAGCCCCTCCTATATGCCCAGTTTTGAGGGTCTGTGTGAACACAAACGTTGGCTTGTGTGATTGGCTGATCACCCCATATAGCGATGATTTGATTGGCTGAGCAAAGTACATATTGAAGATAAAAGTGAGGGCAGAAAAGTGAAGACGCAAAAGTGACAGTGTGCTTTTTATGCTTCCAATGAGCTTGTCACACGTTCTTTAATCAAAGGCAGTTTGTGTTATCTATCTTATCCGACCAACGTACAACAAAAAATCGTCGATGACCAAGTTGGATGTCTGAAATGTGATTATCTATGTTCCGTGGGAATATTAAGATACATTTTTATTTTTTTATCTCCATCTCATATATAGGTGTGTTAACAAATTAACACTTTCTGAAGAAGTAGGGGACTGCATTAGGATTTCCCATGTTCCTTTCAATATTGAAGTGTGAAGAATGTATTCCAGAGGGCAGCTGTATATTACCGGGGGCAGAGAATGAAATAATTCGCTCGAGACTCTCTGGGTGATTTAATTAGGAAGCAGGGACAAAAAAGACCCACCTGGCTGACATTAACCCATTTTGACCTGAGATCAGATTCTAAAAAAATGAATCGATTTTTCAAAAATAGCAGACCTACAAGCTCGTAGCTCGCCACTCGGTGGCGCGCTACGAGCTTGTAGATCTGCTATTTTTCAATAGCTAAAGCATAACACACTGCTAACACCAAAAGGGGTTCCCGCGCCCAAAATGGGTTAATCATAGGTGAAACGCCATGTCAAATCCCCCCCAACACCACCTTGATGAGCGATGACGAGTTGCAATTTGGAGAGGGAATCCAAATGGGTTTAGAAGCATAATAAATTATGTTAGTGAGAATTACACCTCTCACACATTACCGAAAACCTCTCACATTCAGTGGAATGATCACACACGCGTTTCGTGTGTGTGTGTGTGTGTGTGTGTGTGTGTGTGTGTGTGTGTGTGTGTGTGTGTGTGTGTGTGTGTGTGTGTGTGTGTGTGTGTGTGTGTGTGTGTGTGTGTGTGTGTGTGTGTGTGTGTGTGTGTGTGTGTGTGTGTGTGTGTGTGTGTGTGTGTGTGAGTAGTGTGTTTCCAGGATGTATGATGATGGGTAAGTTAAAAATGTGTCCCATTCAGCCTCCAGTATAGCATATAGTTGTTAATATATGGAAAATACAAAAAGGATTAAATAAAAATCTCCTTTAGTTTTAGATATTCCGCATTTATTTAGCTTGTACAAACTCATTTATGGATCGCATTGTGTATATACCGCGGTGATGTATAGATGAATTAATTAAGCATATTGATTGCGGCTGCGGCAACGTGGAGTGTGGATTTTTAATTAGCGCATGCTTGAGTGTGTTAAAACTCCATGGCTCTGTCTGAGTGGAACCAAGTGGAACTGAGCACGTCAACAGAGAACACGGCTCAGTGTCCCTCCACCACGCCCGCCCGCCCCGCTCTTATGCTCTTGTTCCAAACCGGCGGATTAACTCCCCACAACCCTCTCTCTTGTTGTTTCTCTGCCTGGAAACTAGGTCGCCATTTTGGGTTCCGCCTTGCCCCAATGCCTTCCTTCCTTGCCCCTTCATTTTGATCGGGTGATATCGGTATACCGTCCGTCCGGACCCCAAAGTTATACCGTCCACTGCGTAGTCCAAGCATTCGTCCTCCCCTGAAGGTCCACCCTGGGGGGGGGGGGGGGGGGGGGAAACTCCCCCCCGGACCCCCCATGGATACGTATACTCAAAGCTAATTTCATGTAACCATCGTCTCTTCATAAATATTTCACGGTTTGTGTGATCAAAGACCACCTCTTGACGTTTCTGTTTGGCTAATTGCTTTGGTTTGGAAAAATACAGTGGTATTCTAATGCTTGCTGTGTCCGCGCTGCAGTAAGCTACAGTTATATCTCTTTCTTTCTTTATCTCTTCTCTAGATGGTGTCTGGGGGGGAAAATGTGGTCGGAACTCTTTTAGCTGTGCCATACATACATACATTATTGGAATTATTGTAGCCGTCTGAATATCAGATTCGCTGCATTTTTTATTTTCTTCCTTTTTTTTCTTTCTGAAGGACATTATAGGACTTTCTCTCTCAAATCTTCAAAACGGTGCATTCTAGCCGAAGTATAAAAACAAAAAAGAAGGAAAAACAACCAGCCTTTAACAGGGGCAGGTGTGAAGAAGTATCTCGTATCTATAACCATATGATCGCCGTGTTTGGATAACGTTGAGCAACGCCAGTCCATAGCGTGTGTGTGTGTGTGTTCCCCCAGTTCCATATGCTGTCCACCTGTCTCAATAATAGTCCCTCTCTCTGTCCAGCTGCAAGATTGGAGAGGACGGCTTGTCAAACTGCTGTTTATTTTCCCTTCTTCCAGAGAGAGGCCCAGCCTTTTGCCTGAATGCCTGTATGTTGAAGAAGCAGTGGCGTGCACAGACATTTAGAGGGGCAGGTGCTCGAGTGAAAAAAAGGGCACCTTGTGCAGCGCATTTTGGGGCGGGAACCCATTTTGGTGCTTTAGCTATTGAAAAATAGCAGATCTACAAGTTCATAGCCCGCCACCGAGTGGCGCGCTACGAGCTTGTAGGTCTGCTATTTTTCTTTAATCGAAGAACCACTGACATAGAAACATGGCTTTAGATTGTGGGGGCCTAAATAATATAGTAGTTTTTTATCAAGATTTGACCAATGTCACCATGGTCCACACACTACAAATTAAGGGAAAAAAAATAATATATATATATTTTTTTTTAAGAGCAAAATTGCCAAAAGGGCAGGGGGTGCTCTAGCACCCTTTAGTGTCTATCTGTGCACGCCACTGTGAAGAAGGCCCCGGCGCTATAAGCGGGACTCTGCCACAAAAAGGCCATCCTTATACGCAACAGAGAGGAGACTTATATTATGCCAGGGCTTATATATGCGACGGTATACTGTCGAGGATGCCGACGACTATACGAAGAAGTTTATAACAATGTTGGCACCCGGGGCCGTCGCCATGATGTGATGCAACACTAATGACAAAGAATCACAATGATCTGTCTCCTTTCTCCACTCCTCCGTCGGTGCGTGTCTCCCCTCTCCCTCCCCTCTCCCTCTCTCTCTCCCTCTCCCTCTCTCTCTCCCTCTCTCTCTCATGCATGCTCTCATCATCGATCGGCCCCAGTTTGCTATAGCGTGGTGAAATAGCCGGACCACCTCACCGGGGCTTTACTAGCCTTTCATGTTCCGTAAGTCCTTGGCTCTGTTCGCTAAACTCTCCAAGCACTGTTTGTTTAGAATCTACTCATCAATCCAGCTAGGGGCTTTCTTTTTGGAGGAACCCCCCCCCCCCCCCCCCCTCCCTCCCCCCGCCGCCCTCCCCCCACCAACACACGGGGCACGTGCACACGAGCACACACACACACACACACACACACACACACACCGTTTGCTCAATCCCCTTGTTTTTGTGTGTGCGTGCGTGCGACTGAATGTGCAGGCATATTTATGGGCATGTGTGATTTCATGTGTCCACCTGTGTGTGTGTGTGTGTGTGCGTGTAATATGGTTGCCTGCACACACACCAGTGCTTTCTAAAAATGTGCCCTGCCATGCTATTTCTGAGCCCCTCTCTCTCTCTCTCTCTCTCTCTCTCTCTCTCTCTCTCTCTCGTTCTTCTCCCCCTCCACCCCCACCTCAGCCAGTGTGCATCCCTGTGGTCCAAAAGACAGTCATTTCTCCTGATTAGGCCCCGTGTCAGTTTAGCCAACCTTAACGCCGCATATTTTAACTATATATGCAGATGAGGAGGGGAGGACCACGCACGAGAGGGGCAACGAGGTGATGCTATGCATGCTGCCGCTACGTTCCACACACGCGCACGCGCACGAGCACGAGCACGCACGTGCACACACGCACACACTATACACAGTCTGTCACATTTCCCTCTACAGAGGACACACACATGTTGAGATCAGACAACGAGGCCCCGGGGCGTGGTGTTTATCACATTTTGGACGGGGACCCCTTTTGGTGTGCTTTAGCTATTGAAAAATAGCAGATCTACAAGCTCATAGCGCGCCACCGAGTGGCGCGCTATGAGCTTGTAGATCTGCTATTATTATTTTTTATCGAAGAACGACCGACATAGAAACATGGCTTTTTCTAGAAAACTGTCAGGATGTATAGAAGACATTTTTATAGAATCTGATCTCAGGTCAGAACGGGTTATTATGTAGAACCGGGTTCATCCTGCGGGTGCCCTCCGTGTGTTCCAGTCCAGGAGAAGCAGTGGAGCAGAGAGAGAGAGAGAGGCTGACCCAGGGACGGCATGCATGGGCTGAATGCCCCCCCCCCGGTTCAATGCTGCATGGTGCAGGAGCTCTGTGAGGGGGGGGGGCTCTCTCAGACTGTATATACAGTATATATATAATATATATAATATATATATACACCTCCAGTCTGGCCCCTGCTTCTGTCGAGGGCTCCCGCCGAGGTCAGCTGTGTGCCGAGCCGAGAGCACCGCGGGCAACGCATGAGGCTATAGGGCGAGAGAGAGAGAGAGAGAGAGGGGAGAGACATGTTGAACAGCACACCTGTCCTCTCCTCTCTCCGCTGAGCAGGGTCTCCTACAGCTCACCTATATGTGGATGACAGAGCCAAGCCCAGCGTTTAGATGAAAGGCTCTTTTTACCTTTCTCTTTTGTTCTGTCTGCCTTTTCTTTTTTTTACTGCCACGGCCCTGTCGGAGGCATGTCATCATTCTAGGCCATTCTGACCTGAGATCAGATTCTAAAACTGTCTTCTATACATCCTGACAGTTTTCCATTCTGACCTGAGATCAGATTCTATAAAAATGTCTTCTACATCCTGACAGTTTTCTGAAAAAAGCCATGTTTCTATGTCAGTCGTTCTTCGATTTTTCAAAAAATAGCAGACCTACAAGCTCATAGCGCGCCACTCGGTGGCGCGCTATGAGCTTGTAGATCTGCTATTTTTCAATAGCTTAAGCATAACATAATGCTAACACCAAAATGGGCTAGGAGAGGGCCTGTCTGTGTGTGTGTGTGTGTGTGTGTGTGTGTGTGTGTGTGTGTGTGTGTGTGTGTGTGTGTGTGTGTGTGTGTGTGTGTGTGTGTGTGTGTGTGTGTGTGTTCGTCTGTGGCTTTCTTGTGCATGTTGCTGTCATTATAGGGAAGGGATCAAGTGCATTTTTTTTAAATGCTTTAAATTTGATGATAATGATAATGATGATAATTTATTGCAGTCGGATTGGGCTGAAACCCTGACCCCAGATATGGAGTCATTGAGACGCCATAGATGGCTATGTGAGACCTTTGTTCGTCCTGTCTCCTTCCTTCCTTATACTTCTGTCCTTCTTATGTCCTTAACCCATTCAGGGCGGGAACCCCTTTTGGTGTTTTAAGCATTATGTTATACTATATATATATATATATATATATATTTTTTTTATCCCACGATTTTGTTACCCATTTTTCACCCCTGTGTCAATCGTCTAATGTGATCCTGGGCTCTACACACCCTCCACCAACCTAGTCCCCATATGGGGGACAAGGGGAGAGCAACGGACTTGAACTCATGCTTCCTTCATGCCTGAGTGTCCAAGTTGCTCCTTTACACCTGACAGGGGCGGAGTTTCCCTGATTGGACGTATAGCGCGTGGAAGGAACACGTTATTCCAACCAGTTCCTTTCCCCTCCATCAGGCGCCACCGGCTGGCCAGGGGGGAGGCAGTTTAGTGACCAGAATTACATTATGTTATACTATTGAAAAATAGCAGATCTACAAGCTCATAATAGCGTGGCACCAAGTAGAGATCTGCTATTTTAGAAAAAAAACAGGAAAATGTGGCCTTTTTAACTAAAATCTTTGCTTTGGGGCACGTGAGGGTGGGGGGCGGGAGGGGGGGGGGGGGGGGGGGGTGGCGGGGTGTCCTGGAACAATGTATTTTCAGATGGGGGTCGGATGGGGGGTCGGCCATCAAATAATGTTCAGGGTCCTTGACATAAAATAGTTTGAAAACCACTGATATACTGTATAGAAACATAGGTTTTCGGAGAACTGTCATGATTTAGAAGACATTCTGCAGAATCCGCATGGTCTAAACAGGTTAACGTCTTTACTTTCATTCCTTATCGTAATACCGCATGCCCTCCAGCCTAGTGTTTTACAGTAATACAACCTGCTGTCGTGCTTTTCTATAGCGTGCAGAGGTGGAGATGAGCTTCCACTGATATACAGCGGACAGAGTATGGCGCGGCCTTTAACACACACACACAACGTTTCTCTCTGCCGAGCAGCCATGCAGCAGTGCTGGCCTCATGCGTGCGCTGCATGGTCTGCGCCCGGTCGTTGCTCTCCTGCTGGGTGTATTGATAAGTAGCGCCGAACCCTGCGGTCAGTGTTTAATTGCATTATTTGGAGTCCTCTAGTGAGTCCGCCGTGCAAGCTCTTTTTTCCCCCTGGATGGAGAGAAAGATATTATGGTATATATGGACTGATAACAGGGGAAAGATGCACAGTGACGTCGTCATGTGTTCATTTATCCTTTTTATCCTAGAGTGTGTATAAATGTATGACCAAATGGACCCACAAGGGTCAGAGTTAACCCATTTTGACCTGAGATCAGATTCTAAAAATGTCTTCTACATCCTGACAGTTTTCTGAAAAAGCCATGTTTCTATGTCAGTCGTTCTTCGATTTTTCAAAAATAGCAGACCTACAAGCTCGTAGGGCGCGCTATGAGCTTGTAGATCTGCTATTTTTCAATAGCTAAAGCATAACGTAATGCTAACACCAAAATGGGTTAAATTAATATGACTGTAAATATGTGAAAATGATACCTTCTTACCTAATAGTTTTTTGGTCAATCCCCTTTGGCCCTCATATAGCATTGGTACTAGAATAACGGAAAGAGGACGCGTCGCCAAAGCGTAACGGAGGCCCCCTTTGGTTTCATTCAAGGCTCACAGCTCTTGCGGACCTCCCAGAAAATCTGTGGAAATCTGTGTTCATCATTGTTCAAATCGAGTCCTTTTTTATGTTGTCGTAGTAGCGTGTCGTGTCCACTGTTCCAGACATCCACACACACACACACACACACACACACACACACACACACACACACACACACACACACACACACACCCTGGACACTTACAGAGCACACGTCCGGCAGAGTCGATTAAAAACAGCCTGCTTTATATTTGACAGACCTGTTCTGTTTTGCCGAACTCTGACTGGGAACCTCTTTTGGGGCACTCACGCACGCACGCACGCACGCACGCACGCACGCACGCACGCACGCACGCACGCACACACAGATAGAATTAAATGTATTTTTTTTCTGCGATAATTACATTCGTCACACATACACACACACACACTCCCATGGACTGGCAAACGGTGCTTGGGTGTGATGAGGCAAAAACAGCTCTGGGCAGAGGAGGGAATTCAGGAGGGGGGGGGGGGGGGGGAGGGATATGAAAAGGGTCCTAACAAGGTGCCATGGTTGAGCAGCCTCACAAAAACAACCGCCCCGGCCCCCCCTCACAACACCCTCTCCTTTTACGCTCTCCCACCTCCGCATAGCCCCCCCATAGCTCAACATGGCACACGGATGGAGGAGGCCAGTTAGCGTTTTGCGGTGGCGATTGAGATTTTTGTTCTCGCTCGCTCGTTCGTTCGCTCTCTCACACACACATACATGTGAGGGGAGGGGGAGGGATGGGGTGGGGGGGGGACATGTCCATTCAGGTCCAGCCAGCTGCACACATAGTCTTTTCACCTGGCCCAATTCACCAATGGCTCCTCAATGGAGAAGAACCTGGAGCCTTTTTGGACTAGTGACTGCACGCACCGACACACACACACACAGGTGCACGCAGGCACCCACGCGTGCGCACACATACGCACACGCACACAGAGCAATCTTGTTCTCTCCCGCGAATGCCTTCAGTGAGTGTATATGTGCTGCCTATATATACGTGCACCTGCTCAGTGTGCACTCAGTGTGAAAGAAGACCTCTCCTCATTATGGAGGTTGTATTGTGGGTTCCTCTTCCTTTTGGAGGACTACCGGAGTGGAAAGTGTGTGTGTGTGTGTGTGTGTGCGGTCACTGTGGCGTATAGAATAGAGCGGCCAGCACTTTTACTACCGGTCCTTGGCGCGCGCACGCACGCACCCACGCACGCACATTGCGCGTGAGGTATAGAGCATATTATCCCGACTTCCGGCCGCACTTGTCATGACTTTTCAAAACCAGGCCTGAAGACATCATCATTATTAACTCAACTGTGTGTGTGTGACTGTGTGAGTGACTGCGCGTGTGTGTGTGTGTGTGTGAGGGCGTGTTTGTGCACGTATGTGGAGGCGGTATACGAGTAGATTCATGCATGATGTATTGTGTAGTACTACATGCGAGTGCATTTGTATACGTCTGTGTCTCTGTGTCTGTTTGACTGTGTCTGTAGTTTTTAATGAGGGTCTTCATAGACAGGACTCATTGGACCTTGCGGGCCCTCTTATCAAAGGGCTCCTAGTCGTGACACACTGCAGGCCTAGTGTGCGACCGACCGCCCAAGAGCCACACACAGACAGACAAACACTGATTTATCAGATGCCACAGACGCACTGCTTTTCATGACACTTGTGAGATCCTCTGTGTTGATTTATAACCCATTTTGGGCAGGGGAATCCCTTTTTGGTGTTTTAAAGCATCATGCTATGCTTTAGCTATTGAAAAATAGCAGATCTACAAGCTCGTATAGCGCGCCACCGAGTGGCGCGCTATACGAGCTTGTAGGTCTGCTATTTTTGAAAAGTCGTGGAAATGTGCGGTGCAAATCTTTGAATGTATATTCTTTCATTTTCATTCTTTCCACGTTTTTAACTCAAATCTTTGCTTCTGGTGGGGGGGGGGGGGGGGGTCCCTGGAACTACATATTTTCAGATGGGGGGCCAATTACATATATATTGTTGGGGGTCCTTGACATGGAAATGTTTGAAAACGTGGGCATTTCAGAAAACTGTCGGGGTTAAAAGACATTTTGTGGAATTTGGTCTCGGTCGAAATGGGTTAAACCTCTCGGGTTATACGGATAGATAAATGAACTGTGAGGGTTTTATGGTGTATACTGTATAGCCTATACTATAGACATAGATATACTGTATGGACGGTAAATGCTTTGTAAATCAACGTCGTTAAGCTGGAGTTTCCGGGCGAGGATTTTATTTGTAGTCAATGTTCACATTGTGTGTAGGTCTAGCTTCATGTATAGCCTACTGTATGTTTCGTCCCATCTTGGGGCGGGAACCCCTTTTGGTGTTTTAAGCATTACGTTTACTTTAGCTATTGGAAAATAGCAGATCTACAAGCTCGTAGCGCGGCACCGAGTGCCGCGCTACGAGCTTGTAGGTCTGCTGTTTTTGAAAAATCGTGAAAATGTTTCAGATTGGGGGGGTCGGCGGCCAATTACATAATAATTGTCGGGGGTCCTTGACATGGAAATGTTTGAGAACCACTGACACACAGAAACATGGAGGTTTTTTAGAAAACTGCCAGGATTTAGAAGACATTTTGTATGGAATCAGTTCTGGGGTCTAAATGAGAACGAGGGGAACAGAAACGGCCAAATAAGCCTTTGAATGGGTGTTGTCGTTTGTCTAACGCAGAACAATAGAAATATTCATTGTTGTCGGGCTGTCGATAAGACCATAAATATCATCTATGCACACACACACACACACACACACACACACACACACACACACACACACACACACACACACACACACACACACACACACACACACACACATATATATAATTTATCAATTTGTAACGGGTCCAAATGTAACCAGATGTAACCACATTTTTAGAGTGCACCGTCGGAGTTGATTTAACGCCGAGGATTCGACTGCATGTGTTATAGTCAGTGTGTGTGTGTGTGTGTGTGTGTGTGTGTGTGAGCGAGCGCCTCATGTGCTTGAATGAGTGTAAATGCTCCAGTGGAACGGTGTGTACATCTGTGTGTGTGTGTGTGTGTGTGAGAGAGCCGAGGAGGGGTCAGCGAGGAGTTCAGTGTGTCAGAGGTCTCTGAGCCCCGGTCTCTTTGATTCTCTCTCCCCTGGCGGCCTCGGAGAATTTCCTCTCCAGTTTCCCAGCGCGGCGCCCACGCTGGGCCAGGAGAGAGGAGCCGCGCCAGGGAAATTTATGTTGATGTCAGCAATGAAAACACCACCGCCAACCCTCCTCCTCCTCTCCACCACCACCGCGTCTCACAATATTTGTCAAACAGCAGTGCGTCCCATTCTCTCTCTCTCTCTCTCTCTCTCTCTCTCTCTCTCTCTCTCTCTCTCTCTCTCTCTCTGAAATCTCAAATCCGAGACGACGGCGAGGGATTCGCACTTCGCATGCAGGGCTGTTTGTCTCTGAGGGAGGCTGAGGTAACACATATCTCTGGATCTCTCTCTCTCTCTCTCTCTCTCTCTCTCTCTCGCTGGTCTTCTCAGGGGTTGGGCTGGTTTGTGGGGGGGGGGAGGAGGGGGAAGAGGGGAGGGGGGGTGTTTAACCCATTCTGACCTGGGATCAGATTCTAAAAATGTCTTCTACATCCTGACGGTTTTCTGAAAAAGCCATGTTTCTATGTCAGTCGTTCTTCGACTTTTCAGAAATAGCAGACCTACAAGCTCGTAGCGCGCCACTCGGTGGCGCGCTATGAGCTTGTAGATCTGCTATTTTTCAATAGCTAAAGCGTTAACGTAATGCTAATACTAAAAGGGGTTCCCGCACAGAATGGGTTAAAAATGCAGCCCCATTTCTTCCCCCCCCCCAATCCCTGCAGCAGCACAAAGTGTAAAGTTACTGAAAAAAAAGCCTTGATGAAATAAATTCATTTAAATTAGCTGTCACGTCATGTTTGTGTGAAGCCTTAACGCCTTCATTCATATGTCTATAATAATATTAGTGCACGGTTACAGTACTTTAATAATGAAGTGACCTGAGTAGGGTCACTGTCTAATTAACCACTCCAGCCCTATTATATTGTACTTTCAACAGTTTGTCTACAGCTCAATGCAACGTGTCGTGGCAAAGCACGTTTTCTTTGGCAATTTTGTCCCATGACAAAATATAGGGACAAGTTGAAAGTGGTTAAAATCACTCAATACTTAACAGCCGTCTCTCCTTTATCAATAATAAAACCATTGTCTGTGATGAAGCTCATCCCAAAGAAACATGTTTTGCCTTGCGTGCGTGCGTGTGTGCGCGTGCGTGCGTGTGTCCGAACCTATATAGGCCGCACCCACGCAGAGACAGATTTGGAGACCCGACACACTCTCTGAATGCGCGGTGAACAGGTTCTTTCTCCGAGCACATTGTGTGTCATTTTCTGAGGAAGAAAGACAAATCTTTTATCGTCGGGCAAAGCTGTCACGTCAAGCAGAACGGAGACGGTCAAAGGTGCAATGCCCTCTTCTAAAGCCGCCGGGATGGGCATGAGACTTCCAACACACACGTGTGTGAGTGCACACACACACACACACACACACGGACACGCACATGCGCTCGGTTTGTCAAGTCAACATGGGTCTCTTAACCCATTCTGACTCATCTGACCCGAGATCAGATTCTAAAAATGTCTGTTTGAATATGACAGTTTTCTGAAAAGGCTATGTTTCTATGTCAGTCGTTCTATGATTTTTCAAAAATAGCAGACCTACAAGCTCGTAGCGCGCCACTCGGTGGCGCGCTATATATGAGCTTGTAGATCTGCTATTTTTAAATAGCTAAAGCATAACGTGACGCTAACACCAAAAGGGGTTCTCGCCTGAAATGGGTTAAAGTCCCATTGCCTGAGGGCTAGTGATAACAGTCAGGGCTGGGTTTTGATTGGCTGAAAGATCCACAGTCCTCCTCTGAATCAGAATAGAAGTTGTGTGTGTGTGTGTGTGTGTGTGTGTGTGTGTGTGTGTGTATGGTGGTTACAGGGTTTAAAGTATTAAGCAGTAAAGCTGGATGGGATATGCTTCTATGAGGCTGTCGCGCCGGTTGACCTTTTGGAGCCGCCCCCATGCGTCGTGGGGGGGGGGGGGGGCTCTGCATTTTTTTGGGGGGCAATCGCTCTACCCCTCTCTATGCCTCAGAGAAAAAAAGGGCTCAGTACAGTAGGTATAAGAAGAGACAGGTGCAATGGAGGTGTCTGTGTGTGTGTATTAATGGTATGACGGGTTTAGAAACATTTTGATTTGTTTTCCAGGGCGACTGACTTGCCACTCCTCTTGCGCTCGCACGCAACGCACGCACGCAACGCACGCACGCACGACTTGCTTTTTTAAAATTCCAGTCCTCTCGGTAGTCAATTAAACGGGGCCAGATTTGGACTGGGGCCATGTGCCTCCAGGCTGCCCCAGCCCCATGTCTCCCATATAGCCCCCTGTCCTGTCCTGTCCTGCCCTGGCCCTCTCATACCCCCCCCGGACCCCGGCCTCCTCCCTCTGCTGGGATGCAGGGAAAGGGTGGCAACCGAGTGGGACCGCTCATCTGAAGGCGGCCATTTGAATTTTCAAAGCATGCTCGTCCGTTCGTTTTCCTTTACTGCCTCTGTGTAGCATCACCAGTCGTGCCCACGTCGTGTCACAATGTGAGCGTATAGTTCTGCAATATTTGTTTAACCTATTTAGGCCTGACGTCGACATTCCTAAAATGTCTTCTAAATCCTGACAGTTTTCTGTCAGGATTTGTGCCACATTTTCACGATTTTTTCAAAAATAGCAGACCTACAAGCTCGTAGCGCGCCACTCGGTGGCGCGCTATGAGCTTGTAGATCTGCTCTTTTTCAATAGCTAAATTATAACATAATGTTTAAAACGCCAAAAGGGGTTCCTGGCCCTGTTGTACCGTCTATCCGGGTTTAGCGTTTTTACTGACTAAGTGTTTTGCATTTCAACATTATCTTACGCCTTTGAAGCTCCTTCTTTGCACGTGTCCAATCCATAATTCATTGTTTTCATTTCCAAATCCGTCGGAGTCTTGCGTGTCTTATTTGTATATTTATATCGGAGAGCTTGTTTGCTGTTTGTTTTGCGTCGACGACACTATCGTCTCACCTTCATGCCCTGCCTCTGAATTATGTAACTATATACGTTTATTATTCCTAAAAATACGTTTCCCTTTGTTGTGTAACATCGTCACTCACGACTCGTGTAAGAAACACGTTTATCCTTTATCCTTTTTGACGGATATGTACGTTCATGATGGATTTGTGTCACTAAAAAACGTCAATCAAGCAATATATATACGTCCAGCCCAACTTCGGGGGTGATGATACATATATACGGTTTGTAAAAAAAAAACTGATTCCGCTCCACCTTTACCAGACATGACAAGCGGGCATTCTAGCCCATTCTGACCTGAGATCAGATAAAAAAAAATGTCTTGTACATCCTGACAGTTTTCTGAAAAAGTCAGTCGTTCTTCGATTTTTCAAAAATAGCAGATCTACAAGCTCGTAGCGCGCCATGAGCTTGTAGATCTGCTATTTTTAAAATGGCTAAAGCATAACATAATGCTTAAAACACCAAAAGGGGTTCCCCGGCCCAGAATGGGCTAGTCACGTCGTCCTCCCTTCTTTGCCTCTCCTGCATGGCATCTATCCATCAGCTCATTGGTTGGCATGCCTGGCTCCTGCCACCATCACCATGGCGATGCGCGAGTGTCCTCCACGGTAACCGTCGCCATGGCGATGGGGGAGTGTCCCCCGGCAACCATCAGCATGGGCCAAATGTATAAGCCTCTTAACCGGGATCACCATGGTAATAATGTGCCCACCACCCCAAACCACACTATGCTGTCGTGTATATCGTGTGTGTGTGTGTGTTTATGTTTATGAACGTGTGTACATATACAGTATACCGGTACATGCAGTACAGTAGCTGAATGTGTGTGCGTGCGCGTGGGTATAGAGAGAAGGGGAAATGAAGATATCACCTTTATCACCAGGGCTTTTAGACTTAACCTATATTCTAGGCCGGAACCCCTTTTGGTGTTAGCATTATGTTATGCTTTTAGCAATTGAAAAATAGCAGATCTCCGAGTGGCGCGCTACGAGCTTGTATAGGTCTGCTATTTTTTTTAAATCGAAGAACCACTGACATAGAAACATGGCTTTTTCAGAAAACTGTCGGGATGTATAGAAGCCATTTTTAGAATCTGATCTCATGGCAAAATGGGTTAATATCTCTCTCTTTCTCTCTTACTTCTCGTCCGTCTTTCAATCGCTCCCATGCAATCTCTTGGTTTATTTCCCCCTGATCCTATTTTTCTTCCTCATCCCTGCAGTGCATGAGGTTATAGTGACGTTTGGGGTGCTGTGATTCTGCCCCTGTTCTAAGTGAGGCCCGGCAGGAGGCCTGAGCAACACTCTGATAGTACTGTAGACCAGAGCCAGGCCCATAGAATGTACTGTGTAGCACAGAGCCAGGCCCATAGAATGTACTGTGTAGCACAGAGCCAGGCCCATAGAATGTACTGTGTAGCACAGAGCCAGGCCCATAGAATGTACTGTGTAGTCCAGAGCCAGGCCCCATAGAATGTACTGTATAGCCCAGAGCCAGGCCCCATAGAATGTACTGTATAGTCCAGAGCCAGGCCCCATAGAATGTACTGTATAGTCCAGAGCCAGGCCCATAGAATGTACTGTGTAGTCCAGAGCCAGGCCCATAGAATGTACTGTGTAGTCCAGAGCCAGGCCCCATAGAATGTACTGTATAGTCCAGAGCCAGGCCCCATAGAATGTACTGTATAGTCCAGAGCCAGGCCCATAGAATGTACTGTGTAGTCCAGAGCCAGGCCCCATAGAATGTACTGTATAGTCCAGAGCCAGGCCCATAGAATGTACTGTGTAGTCCAGAGCCAGGCCCATAGAATGTACTGTGTAGCCCAGAGCCAGGCCCCATAGAATGTACTGTATAGTCCAGAGCCAGGCCCATAGAATGTACTGTATAGTCCAGAGCCAGGCCCATAGAATGTACTGTATAGTCCAGAGCCAGGCCCCATAGAATGTACTGTGTAGCCCAGAGCCATCCCCATAGAATGTACTGTGTAGCCCAGAGCCAGGCCCCATAGAATGTACTGTATAGTCCAGAGCCAGGCCCATAGAATGTACTGTATAGTCCAGAGCCAGGCCCATAGAATGTACTGTATAGTCCAGAGCCAGGCCCCATAGAATTTACTGTATAGTCCAGAGCCAGGCCCATAGAATGTACTGTATAGTCCAGAGCCAGGCCCCATAGAATTTACTGTATAGTCCAGAGCCAGGCCCCATAGAATGTACTGTATAGTCCAGAGCCAGGCCCCATAGAATGTACTGTATAGTCCAGAGCCAGGCCCCATAGAATGTACTGTATAGTCCAGAGCCAGGCCCCATAGAATGTACTGTATAGTCCAGAGCCAGGCCCATAGAATGTACTGTATAGTCCAGAGCCAGGCCCCATAGAATGTACTGTGTAGCCCAGAGCCATCCCCATAGAATGTACTGTGTAGCCCAGAGCCAGGCCCATAGAATGTACTGTATAGCCCAGAGCCAGGCCCATAGAATGTACTGTATAGTCCAGAGCCAGGCCCCATAGAATGTACTGTATAGTCCAGAGCCAGGCCCCATAGAATGTACTGTATAGTCCAGAGCCAGGCCCCATAGAATGTACTGTATAGCCCAGAGCCAGGCCCATAGAATGTACTGTATAGTCCAGAGCCAGGCCCCATAGAATGTACTGTGTAGCCCAGAGCCATCCCCATAGAATGTACTGTGTAGCCCAGAGCCAGGCCCCATAGAATGTACTGTGTAGCCCAGAGCCAGCCCCATAGAATGTACTGTATAGCCCAGAGCCAGGCCCCATAGAATGTACTGTGTAGCCCAGAGCCAGGCCCCATAGAATGCTTTGGCACATATATTGGTATTTATTTGACATATAGTCAATGTGTCCTGAATTTTCCACCTCTTCAAACCTGGCGACCCTATTTTGGGCATGCCATTTTATAGGCACTGTGACCTTGTAGATCTGCTGTTTTTATGGGGCTCCAGACCCTCCTATATACAGGTTTAATGTTTGTCTTTAGTTCAATGTCTGTTTTGTAAACGCCATTGACAAATGTACGTCATAATGTGCCTCATTACGTCATAATTATTGTCTCTTTATTGTTAATGGCGTTTAATGTTTGTGTTTGCACCGTTTGTTTTACATCGCCATTACGTCACCTGATCAACATGAGTTAGACTTTAATATATTAGCGCCCCTCACTTCACACGGGTGTGATTTTTGTATATTGTGGGGGCGTACTGTAGGTGCGTGGTTAAATAAAAAGTGATGTGTGTTTATTATTAATATTAGTAGTAGCATTAGCATTATTCTTCGTTTCATTTCACTAGTTGACTGTTAAATGTTCTCAAATATAAACTGTACCTATATGTTATGTGTGGGTCCGATGCTGGGCATGGGGATCGGCATCAGACCCATGTCACCCTGCATCCCGTTAGGGTCCATTTGGTTCCATTCAATTGGGGGTCCCAGAGATAGAAATCCCATTAAATGGGGGTCCGTAGACTAATATGCATGTCAAACTGGGGGTCCTTGAAATGAAACGGGTTGAGAATCACTTGAGCCGTAAAAATCTTCTCTTATGGGGGTCCCTGGCATACCTCTTGAAATGGGGGGTTCCGCAGGCTGATTAGTGTCAATTTGGGGGTCCTTGACATGAAAGAGTTTGGGAACCACTGCTCTAGGACCACACTGTCCCTGTGAATACCACACTGTCCTCTAAGACCACACTGTCCCTGTGAATACCACACTGTCCTCTATAGGACCACACTGTCCCTGTGAATACCACACTGTCCTCTAGGACCACACTGTCCCTGTGAATACCACACTGTCCTCTAATACCACACTGTCCCTGTGAATACCACACTGTCCTCTAAGACCACACTGTCCCTGTGAATACCACACTGTCCTCTAAGACCACACTGTCCTCTAAGACCACACTGTCCCTGTGAATACCACACTGTCCTCTAAGACCACACTGTCCCTGTGAATACCACACTGTCCTCTAAGACCACACTGTCCCTGTGAATACCACACTGTCCTCTAGGACCACACTGTCCCTGTGAATACCACACTGTCCTCTAATACCACACTGTCCCTGTGAATACCACACTGTCCTCTAAGACCACACTGTCCCTGTGAATACCACACTGTCCTCTAAGACCACACTGTCCTCTAAGACCACACTGTCCCTGTGAATACCACACTGTCCTCTAAGACCACACTGTCCCTGTGAATACCACACTGTCCTCTAAGACCACACTGTCCCTGTGAATACCACACTGTCCTCTATAGGACCACACTGTCCTCTAAGACCACACTGTCCTCTAAGACCACACTGTCCCTGTGAATACCACACTGTCCTCTAAGACCACACTGTCTAATACCACACTGTCCTCTATAGGACCACACTGTCCTCTAAGACCACACTGTCCTCTAATACCACACTGTCCTCTAATACCACACTGTCCTCTAATACCACACTGTCCTCTAATACCACACTGTCCTCTAAGACCACACTGTCCTCTAAGACCACACTGTCTAATACCACACTGTCCTCTATAGGACCACACTGTCCTCTAAGACCACACTGTCCTCTAAGACCACACTGTCTAATACCACACTGTCCTCTATAGGACCACACTGTCCTCTAAGACCACACTGTCCCTGTGAATACCACACTGTCCCTGTGAATACCACACTGTCCCTGTGAATACCACACTGTCCCTGTGAATACAACACTGTCCTCTATAGGACCACACTGTCCTCTAAGACCACACTGTCCTCTAAGACCACACTGTCCTCTAAGACCACACTGTCCCTGTGAATACCACACTGTCCCTGTGAATACAACACTGTCCTCTATAGGACCACACTGTCCTCTAAGACCACACTGTCCTCTAAGACCACACTGTCCTCTAAGACCACACTGTCCCTGTGAATGCAACACTGTCCTCTAAGACCACACTGTCCTCTAAGACCACACTGTCCCTGTGAATACCACACTGTCCTCTATAGGACCACACTGTCCTCTAAGACCACACTGTCCCTGTGAATACCACACTGTCCTCTATAGGACCACACTGTCCCTGTGAATACCACACTGTCCTCTAAGACCACACTGTCCCTGTGAATACCACACTGTCCTCTAAGACCACACTGTCCCTGTGAATACCACACTGTCCTCTAAGACCACACTGTCCCTGTGAATACCACACTGTCCTCTAAGACCACACTGTCCCTGTGAATACCACACTGTCCCTGTGAATACCACACTGTCCTCTAAGACCACACTGTCCCTGTGAATACCACACTGTCCTCTATAGGACCACACTGTCCCTGTGAATACCAAACGCTCCGCTAGGAGCAGCCTGTCCCCCTTGGGGCGTGCAGAGAATGTTAGAGAGGCAGGGGTTGATATTCCTTAAAAAGGCACTTTTGGCAACATAAATAGCGGAAACAGCAGATCAGCTATTTGTGGGGCATGACCCCACACTCTTGAGCTCCTGAAGTTGCGGAGCACGACACAGGTTTCTACACAACATAGGACACGTTCTTTCAGCGCACAATGCTATGCGTTCAGGTTCAGTATAGAGTTCGGGGAAAAGGCAATTCTCCCGAATGCTGCATGCCTGTATATACGGCATGGAAAGGGTGGCATTTGCATTTATTCCACCATGCTGCATTCATGGTCTGGAGAGGGACGTTGTTTTTGTGTGGTTTTTTTTTAAAGACGGGTAAAAGGGCAGGGGCTGAAGCCCCCTTTGATGTCTTATGTGTGCACACGTGCTTGCTGTGACTGTCCCCGTGAATATAGCACACGCTCCTCCATACCGGGACGTCATCTATGGTGAAGCTTCTCAACAGTGTTGTTTTCGTCGACTAAAACCAAGACGAAAAATGTTCGTCGACTACCTATTTTCACTGACAAAAACAAATGGAAACTAAATGAAAACTAAGCTACGATGACTAAAACTAAGACTAAATATACTGACAATTTCGTAGACAAATAAAAACTAGACTAAAATGTTAGGAAGGGACTAGTGGACAAGAGATCCAGTATAAGTCATTTTACACTTGGTTGCATGCTGAAAATAGCTGATCTACAAGCTCGCCGATCTACAAGCTCTACGATCTATGAGCTTGTAGATCGGCTATTTTCAGCAAGTGTAAAAACACTCATTACGACGGCATCAAGGCCCACCAAAACACATTTTTGTCGACTAAATCACCTGTAGATTTAGTCGACTAAAATCTTATGATATTTAGTCGACTAAAACTAGACTAACACTAAGACATTCCAGGTGAATAAAATGTGACTAAAACTAAATGAAGTTTCAGTCCAAAGACTATGACTAAACTAAAATAGAAATTTTCTGCCAAAAACAACACTGGTTCTCAACCTGTTCTGGGTTCCGGCCCACTTGGAAAACCTCAAAAGCGATCACCCTGTCTGCGATCACCCCGTCAAGTGGTCAGACGGGCTGGTGGTCAGATGGGTGGGTTTTCAAAGCATTTTATATATAATCAAGCATGTCGATTGTTTTACGTCTCGGATCAGTGTAGTAATGATATACTCAAAAGGCTATTTAGTTCAAAGCTATCGCGTGAAAACGGACTTTATACAAGGTTTTAAGGAGAGGAAAAAACATCCCCACCACAATATCCTCGGGCCGCCCCGGGGCCGCAGGTTAAGAAACCCCCTGATCTGGCCATTTTGTGGATTTAGAAAAAGCGTTATATAAATTGTATGTATCTATGTAGTTTATTATGTATTATTATTATTATTATTATAATAATTATTATTATTATTATAATTATAATTATTATTATTGTTATTATAATGATCTACAGTAGTAGAGTCTGTGTCCTGCCACACACAATAGTGAAAGCTGCCAAAACCAGGGGCGGGGGGGACGGGGGGGGGGTGTTACTCTGTGGAGACAGACGCATGCCACCACTCAAGAGCAAGGACACGGACACATGATATGTACAGTATGCAGCACGTCAACAACACACACACAAAATTAGCACGTGCACATGCATGCACATTTATGCAAAACACAAATCCATATACTCTCTTGCGCGCACACGCAGTCACGTAGTCACGCAGTCACGCACGCACGCACTCGCGCACACACGCACGCACTGTATAGGCCTGCACACACACACACACACACACACACACACACACACACACACACACACACACGGTTAATTGTGCATATTCATGAGCATACATACAGGGTGTTTCGTTTCGCAAGGATGACTTTTATTGTTTCCCTGGTGTGTACAGTGTGTGCACTGTGTGTGTGTGTGTGTGTGTACAGTATGTGTGTGCGCTGGTTGCGGGTGGGGACGTGCGTAGGCGTGCGTGTGTATTTAGCTAAAGAGCCCATGGTGGGGTATCAGGAGGCATAGCTTTAAGGTATGATATGTTAATAAAATGTGTCAAGATGTCTGGAACCCCTTTCTCTCTTTATAAACAAACTTACAGCCTGAGCGCTGCTAATTAGCAAGCCCATCTGTTCACTTTAGCAAAGTTGTTGAGATTTTACCACAGAAACTGTAAAAAGACAAGCTCACTTCCATACAGCCAGATGACAAGTGTTAGAAATCACAATTTTCCAATTCCCCAGTCTCATGCCGTCTCATTTTTTTGGGGGGGGGGCATTCAATTATATGTATATTAATTAATTGCTTTATTCCTTTTTTTAAATAAGTGTTAATTTTGAGTTCAGTCGTGTGTGTGTGTGTGTGTGCGCGCGTGTGTGTGCGCGTGTGTGTGTGCGTGTGTGTGTGTGTGTGTGTGTGTTAAACTGAACAGGCTTGCATGGCTCTGGGAGCAGCAGGGCTGCAGGTCATTCGGTGAGGCACAGCATATGAAGATGCAGGCTTACATTCCCCAAACAGCATCGTCCAAAGCTGTGGCAATTTGCTGCGGGAACATTGATTGCTGTGGCTGGGGCCCAGGTTTGTGCATGCTAAGCACTCCGGCAGCCTAAGTCAGAGATGCGTGTGTATGTGCATAGGGTTTTTGCCAGTGTGTGTGTGTGTGTGTGAGTGAGCGAGAGTTATGCCTGTGTGTGGGTGTGTGTGTGCACGCGCGCGCTCACGTGTGGGTGTGCTAGTGTTGGGGCAGAGGGGGGTGTAGAGGGGGTGGTTGGGGAGGGGGTCCATCTGCTCTCTTCTGCTCCTCTGCACTGATATAAGATTACGTTAATCTGGGTACTTGTCAGGACAGGTTAGTGAAAGCAGACGATTGGGTGGGACTCGCGCTAAACTGGTTGGCTAGAAAACTGCTGTTTTTGCCCTCAGCCTCGGCGACGTTGGGGTTTTTTTTATGGGGGGGGGGGGGGGGGGGTTTGGAGGGTTGTGCAATGAGAGAGACCAGGCCCTTAACTTTAGTGGATCTGGTGTAGTATATATATATATACGTAGGTCTATACTGCAGGATTCATCACCAAAAAATAATCCTGTTTTTAGTGCAGTCTCATGACGATACCTATCTCTTCGTCTAATGTATCCGTCATAACACTGTGAGTGTACAACATGTATTTCCAAATAGACCCGTTCATTTGGTTGCAATTGAATGAACTCTCAGGATTTTATGGTGTATGTATACGCACAAACACACAGTGTATATATATGAAATGTCATGTTGTCGTGTACTTTCAAATTTAAATAATTGTGGTGATCATTCATGATAAAACAAAACAAAAAACAGAAAACAAAAGACTACAGTGCTATTTCCCATCTGTTGGCTGGCACCCGTTTGTCTGTAGTTTTGAGAATGCAGAGAGAGAGAGAGAGAGAGGGAGAGAGGGAGAGAGGGAGAGAGAGGGAGAGAGGGGGGGGGGGGTGTGCGAGCGTGAGAGAGAAAGTGAATGTGTGATAATAGGACTATATGGAAGTTAGGCTTTTTGTGACCTCCCCCCCCCATGTTTGCCCCCCCCTCATTTCCCACCTTCCCCAAACATTTTTATTCAATTAAACACCCCTCCTAAACTCCAGCCTGCATCCTGTGTGTGTGCCTCAGATGTTGTTTTCTCTGTAAGCACTTTAAGGCCGTAATGATTTTGGTAACTTGTTATGCTAATTAAGGTGGGCCCGCTCAGCCTTTGCGTTGCGTGGACCCTGCAGGATTTATTGCCCCGGTTGCTTGAAGGGGGAAGAAAAGAAAAGAGAGGTTAAGAGTAATTAATCCCGTTAACCAGGATAATTGGGCAAAAAATAGCCCTGCCGATGCATAGGGGTAGGAGTGGCAGTTATCCCCCCCAGTTTCCTGTGTTTTATTTCAAACTTAATGTTTCCTCTTGTTTTAACTTCCTCTCAGGAATCCCGCTAATCCGCGTGCCGGCGCCCCATTGGTGGATGGACGCGGCACCGTGGGGCCATGCAGCCTGGCTGGAGAAGAGGAGGAGGAGGGGGAGGGGGAGGGGGAGGAGGAGGAGGAGGAGGAGGAGGAGGAGGAGGAGGAGGAGGAGGAGGAGGAGGTGTCACAGTTCAGTCAAAGCCCCGGTAAGAATCTGGTGTCACGCACTCTCACACACACACACACACACACACACACACACACACACACACACACACACACACACACACACAGACATAGTGACGGTTTTGTTTCATGTTCACAGTTTAGTTTGGCTATATACATTACAGTAATCGATGCATGCAGAAGATGAAATGTTAATGTTTCATTTGTGGTTTTGTTTTCGTTGTTGAATAATAAGCTATATGTTTTGGTTAAAAAAACTGATATGATTTACATGTGACAATATTAGACAATATGTATGGTATTTCCATTTGTCTTTTATCGTTCATCACTGTTGGATTAGTTGTGTTTCTTTCAGTATATCATTTTTTTTCAGATTTTTTGTTTTTGTTTTTTTTGCTTTAATTAATGGACCTTTTACATATTTTTCTTATAGCATGTGCTAAAAGTAATTTCCCATCATAATAAGAGATAAAATACCTCACCCCCCAGCAGGGGAAAAAGCAACCATTAACATACTACAGGCCACAAATTGCCATTGTTTTATGACTATACTTAACAAGGCTGGGGTTCTCCTGAACCGTATAACACTTAAAATATGTTTTCATTAAGATTTTTGTTTTTACGGGAACAAGCATAAAATCTCCAATTTTGTTTTCCCTTTTTGTTTTTTCTTTCCCCTTTTTTTTTTCTTTTTGCTACAACGTTCCCATATATCCACGTTGTCCTTTTATGATCAGCTGCAATAACAGGGAGCTCTAACTCATTCCATATACCCACATGTCCTCTCCCTGAGGACAAACACTCATCTGTTTTCCTCAGTAGTACCACCACGCCGGGGACTGTAACCGGAATAGGCAGATCTCCCTAATTTCACCCACTTTCAGGGAATTTATACAGGCCTAAAACAAGACCTCCTTGAAGTTCTATTTGTATTAGACGAAAGAAAAGAAAAAAAAGTTTCAGTTTCAGAGAGAAAAAAAACAAAAGGTTTGGTCCAGTGGTATCAAAGGGCTGCTATTCTATTCCGAAAATATGGGAAGAGAAGATAGGCATCTGTTGAAATGCCACTTTTCCTGTTATGGTTTTCATTGTTCCTTAATTGTTATAGAATCAGATTTGACTGTAAATGACAAATTTCTTTCTTTCTTTCTTTCTTTCTTTCTTTCTTTCTTTCTTTCTTCTTTTGCTACAACACTCCAAATGTGTTGTTGACATGTAGGTAAAATACGAGAAAAAAAAAAGAAAAAAAAGAAAAGAAAAGACAATTACTCATGGACATCAACAGAATGTTCACTCCCGCATTAATTTAAGAATTTCAGCATTTTCAGGGCTGTTGTTTGCTAATTGCTGTTTTGATGGTTTTTCAAGTCCGGTTATTAGCCACATTAGGTCAGATTAAAGGACAAGCATGCAGAGCCAGAGTCAGGTAATTAAGAGGAGATATGGGAGCCCAGAGTCAAAGACCTGTCCACTAACACTTGACTTCATTAATACGGCTAGCTTAAATCAACCGTCACGATGCTAGCAGGAAGGCTATGTTTTTCTCAATGTGAACTTGTACTCCTGCCTCATACACTTCACCAAAGGGCTGCTTAGCATCCACAGTATGGCCGTCGTCACTGTCAGCCCACAGGATAGGAGGCAAGGGCACGGCAGAGGAGAGGCTATGCGGGGGGAGGAGAAATTAAGAGGATATGGGACAAAAGGCGAGCACTTGACATCACCCTCTGGAAAAGCAAATTCCCTGTTAATTACACCCCTTTTAGATAATTATTTCCTTGATTTGTTTGCACCATTCTAGCTGTCTTTCCCTTTCCCCCCCACTCCCTTTTTAATTCTTGTTTATTTATTTCCGTGTCTTTTGCGTTTGTGTGTGCCTCCTCCCTCGTTCCCTTCACGAGGAAGTGCCTCTTCTTACACCATATGGTTGCGGATCAAATAATGTCAAACATTTTGCCCTTGCGAGTTTTTTGCAATTTGCAGTTTCCAAACGTGAGACCTGTTGAAAGCAGGAGTGATAATGGACATGCTCTGCCCCCCCGCCGCGTTTGTCCCACCATATCTCCCTTCAATTAATGCTACAGCGGGAGTTTCATGTAATAACACTTGCACTTCTGAGCTGTCCGCCTGAGAGAGAGAGAGAGAGAGAGAGATAGTGAGGGAGAGGAGGTAGGTAGGTAGAGGTAGAGAGATGGCGGAGCAGTGGGTTATATAGAGAAGGTGGCACGAGGCGGACGAGTGGAAGAAAAAGATGCAGGGGTATAACAATTAAAAAGGGGGCTGACAAAAAAAATGCTACAGTGGCCCAGCATTGTGTGCGTGCCCATGTGAATGTTTCATGTCAGCTAAATGGGGCAGGGGAGGAGATAATGTGATTGGTCGTTGGTAGAGTGCATGCTTAGCCCTGTCTATCATTGTTGCCGGGCACAATCAGACATGTGCCAGCGGGATAGAATATGCCGTTGACAGCCGTAATTACCCATCGCCATGGTGATCACTTTTGGCCTGCTACCGTGGAATGGATGGCCGGGTGGAGGCCCCTCCTCCCCGGGCTTGCCTTTAATCAGATTGGGCTGTCAGTTTGTCAGGTAAACATTGGTCGGGCCGGACGGACACTAGGCTATGTAGTATGTATACTGTTTTGGGCCCCCCACCCACACACACACACACACACACACACACACACACACACACACACACACTGTCTCTGAAGTATTTATAATTAGGCTGTCCAAGTCAACACACCGTTAGCACAAAAAAAAAGAAAATCCTCAGGGTCAAATTTGAAAAGGGAACCAGTGTAAAGTGCTTTTATAGCCCAGACTCCTCTTGTGTGTTGTCTCCGTTAAAATGTGTTTACGGTAGCAGGAGAACAGGTGGAGGAGTTTGTTGGGTGTATTTTTGGGGCGTGTGTTGTTGTTTTATAGGACATATTGTTACACACTGTGCAGGATGCTGTGTCTTTGTGGTTATCTATGGCCCTTCTCTTTGTATCTTGTACAAAAGCAAACATCATCATTGTCTTGATTGTTCCCGATGATTGTTTTTGCTTCATGATATGGCGGTTGGTCTAATCATGGAGTTATTAATAATACACAAAACAAGGAAAAATATATTTTTTTTTATATTTTTTTTTAAATAAAACATCAGCAGTCCATGTCAGCTGTTTGTTTTCTTGCGTCCTCATTCTAGCCTCGCAGTGGCCAGACGCTATAATAGAACAGATTCTACAAAATGTCTTAAGAATCATGACAGTTTTCTGAAATACTTATGTTTGTATGTCAGTGGTGCTCAATATTTCATGTCAAGGACCCCAAAGATTATACGTAATTGGCCAGTATGGCCACTGACCCCCATCTGAAAATATATAGTTCCAGGGACCTCCCCAGAAGCAAAATATTTGATTTCATTTTCACGACTTTTCAAAAATAGCAGACCTACAAGCTCGTAGCGCGCCACTCGGTGGCGCGCTATGAACTTGTAGATCTGCTATTTTTCAATAGCTAAAGTATAACGAAAAAACGAATTGCCTTCGGCGGTGTGATATTAGTATGGCCAAGCAAGCCAGGCTATCCTCATTCTGAATGAAGATCTTTGAGCTCAAGGTTATACTTTTACCCATAAAATGTAGTCATAGCGGTTTTATAGATTCATCATTTACCATAATTCTATAGGCTAAATAATAATGAACATGATGTTGTTTTGAAGAAGAAACCACCAATTGTTATCAAACTATAGGAAAATGTCCAGTAAATTCAAGCCAGATGATTGATTGATTCATTGACTGACTGACTGACTGACTACTTATTTTTTAATTCTTTCTGTGCCGCTAACTGTTAGCATTATAAATGTAGTTAACCTGTGCCACCATCAGCGTTCACTTTAAGGGGAGTTGTTTCCAACCCCCGCCAGCCCCATACACACACTCAATACACACACACTTTGCTATCATTAGCATTAGCTCACACAGCGTTTACCTCTCGCCAGAAACGTTTACATGTCGGGAGCGACGCGGTGCAAAGTCACAGATGACATCCGAACTTTGGATGGCTGAGGAATAAAGATCCACAAAGGCTCTCTTGAATTCCGACTTATGGAGGTTCGAAAATCCTGCCTGTAACCGAGGTAAACGGAGATCAGATCTATCGTCCCATAGCTGGTGGTGACGGAGGCGTTGCATAGCAACCGGATCTATGTTAAAAGCTCAACCACTATATACACAGAGTATACGTTGAGCAAATAGCGTCCCCTTGCTGGGGGGGTACGTATGCATACAGACATGGGAGAGAAAGAATGAACAGCTTGTAAAAGGTACAGAGGTAAAGTTATACAATAATATCAAACGCATGTCCTGCGAGGGCTTGTTTCCATTGTGGTCCTGTGTATGACAAAAGTGAAATCCTTTATCACGGTGTCGTCCACAGTAACCGCTTTTGTATTGACTCGTGCTTTCGTTTGAAATGTACCCATTCTACATACTGTTAATAAAAGTTTAAATCAACCTGCACCAACCACAGTCCCCACAAAAGTAGACCATCATAGCGAACTACACAGATTAGCTGATGCTGCTACATCACTCACAGTCTCCACCAAAGTAGACAATAGATGGCGCACGGCTCGGCTAAAGCGCACAAGTTGCCGCGTCGAACGTCGCGAAGTTCCCTCGAGTTGCAACCCGGCACAGAATAGTAAATCCTCGTCCCCCAGAGTCCCGCAAGCAGGGAAAGTCACGAGGGAGCTTATATTGCTTTGGCCATTTACCGGTACTGTCGTGACCCTGGCATCAGTTCCATGCTTGCGAGTGTGACGCATGACTTGAGGCTTAAGCAGTTCTGCGTACGTCACAGAAGAACGTCTCTGTTGACGGAGAAAGCCAGACAGAACTCTGCAACGCTGAGGATGGAGGGGCGGAGTATAGGGAAGCAAGGTGGAATACCTTGTGTAATCTTGTTGCGGAGGGATGCAGGCCAGGTATGGTTTGGTTAACTGGCAATATCGTTCAGCTGTGTGAAAGGCATAGAGGCTTCTGGGTGGTTTGTTTGGGCAGGGTATACTGTAAGTAGCGCCCAAGATTGGTGTGTACTAGTGTAGGGTGGACTAAATCTGTGGTTCTCCCCTCCTGAACATCTGTTGTCCTAACTCCATTAGTGAGGACCACTTATATGAAGATAAGGTTGGAAATGAGTGAAGCGCTCCTTTAACCTGTTAGTCGCGATATCGTGCTGTTCGAAGATAAAAAAAATTACCTCCAATATCACAGCCCATACTTAGCATTAGCAACATATTGAATTCCCTTGATCTTCTGCCTTAAAAAAACTAACAAAACAAAAACAGAAAGCCCTATAGTTCTATCCCCATTCCAAGTCAGACTCAGTCAGGATCCTGGCCATGCAAGAGGTAGGATGGCTTAGCTGAAATGTATTGTGGTGTGGTGTTTTTAATGGAATTGATTGTTATTGACATTTTCCTTACTCTTTCATACGACCATTTAAGACCAATCATAGTCTTGTCGTTATGGGGGTTATGTGATGAGGGTGATGATGATGACGACGATGATTTTGAAATGTGTGACACGTATATGAAGATGATTTTCACAAAAAGATGTGATGTCTTGGGAATAAGGTTAATTATTAGTATTATGTAAGGCATTTCATACCATGTACGTAGTGGAGTTTATTTTTTCTCTTCGGACTTTCAGACTGACAGAGAAGACTGTCATGCAAGTGGCGTGCACAGACATATAGAGGGGCAGGTGCTCATCTGAAAAAAGGGGCACCTTGTGCACCGCGTGGAACCGGCCCGGTTGCCTTAACGGTGTGAGATTTATAGATTCTGATGCCTAAATAATAGGTTTCATCAAGAATTGATCAATGTCAACGTGGTCCACATACTGTACAGTGTACTGTTTTTTCAAAAAGGGCACATTGCTGTCCAGAGGGAAAAGGTCAGGGGGTGCTCTAGCACCCCCTAGTGTCTATCTGTGCACGCCACTGCTGTCATGTTACCCCCCCCATGTCTGACCACATTGTCTGTCGAAGTATATATACGCTGCCTGAACTGTGGCGTCGGTGGAATGACAAACCCTTTATTGTAGCGCAAAATTCTGAATCATTGTTAATGCAGGTCCTGTGTCGGTGTCTTGTCATTAGACTGTGTGTGTGTGTGTGTGTGTGTGTGTGTGTGTGTGTGTGTGTGTGTGTGTGTGTGTGTGTGTGTGTGTGTGTGTGTGTGTGTGGTAGTTTAGTTGTGTGTACCGCGGTAGTGCCCCATAACGGTGCTATGCTGAAGGTAATGGAAGCAGCCAGGTACCCTAATGTCAGTGCGATAATTAGTGCAGAGAGGCTTAGACCAGCAGCTCATGGGGAGACAGCCCCCGGTGTGGAGAGAGGTGCCACACAGCTGGATCACACTTAATTAACTAATTGAATATCATTTTACTGGTTAGCTGGAAATTAGCTGGAAATTAAAACATGAACAAACAGCACTGAACGGACGTTCAAAAAAAAACGTTCTGAGACTGTCTTTTTTTTTTTTTTTTTGCATCCGCTAATGGTCTTATTATGACAGACAATTTTATTCTGCTGTGCCCAATTACCATATTTTGAAATAATTTGCAATTCAGCGCTGTTTGCGAGGTGGGGTTTCAGTCATGCCACGCTGCAGATTTGATATATTTGCCTGGGCATAAATAAATAGTAGCCTAATGTACTGACATTTAGGATTATCATCATAATCATTGTGTAGGCTTTACTTTATTCTCCGGCACATAACCCATTTTGACCTGGGAACGATTCTACTTAATGTCTTCTAAACAGTTTTCTGAAAAAGCTATGTTCCTATGTCAGTCGTTCTTCGATTTTTCAAAAATAGCAGACCTACAAGCTTGTATAGCGCGCCACTCGGTGGCACGCTATGAGCTTGTAGATCTGCTGTTTTTCAATAGCTAAAGCATGACACAATGCTAACACCAAAAGGGGCCTTAAGGTACTTTGTCAGTTCAAAGGAACATACCGCCGGTGGTCTGACATGTTTAGGCCACTGACTACAGCATACTTGACATTACCGCCAACCATACCATACCATACTATAGTTTATGTGATTTTGGAGGAAGCCATTGGGTTCCACTAATGTTGGTACAGTATGAAAATCAACTTGCAGAGACCTTGAAAGAACAGTGGACTCAGTTGTTCAGGTACCTTTGGTGACATTTGAAATAACAACAGCAAATTCGTTCCGTATGAGACCGCATGTAGCTGAAGCTGTGAATGGATACTAATGTGTATGGTCATTCGACTCACACATTGCTGTGTGCGCGAGTGTGCGTGTGTGCGTGTGTGGTCTTTTATAGTCCCTTGTGAGATTTGGAGGTGGACGGCTGTAGCTTAAGAATGTCCAAACTCCAAACTCATCTCCACACATTATTGTAGAACAAAAACCCATCTTCACATACTGTGCAGAATAAACTCATCTTCACATACTGTATATTTAGAATGAACTCATATAAGCGCATACAGTATATTTGGAATAGATTAATCTCCGCATATACTGTTGTATATTTAGATGAAGCTTGTCTCCACATTCTATGTATTTAGAAGGCGATAAAACATCCTGAATTGAGTTTCAGATACAGTTCCACTGGTTTGGACTCGGCGCCTCGGAGGCACAATTGCACTCGCTCTTTTAATTATCTATTCCACACGGGCCCACCACCTCATATCAGTAATAATACTCTAACCCCACAGCAGAACTTGCAATTGTACAATAAACCTGATTGTCATTATTATATAAATGGCCCCTCTATAACCGTAAGAGACAAAGTGACAAAGTTTGTTCCCGTCTTCCATGTGCCAGACTGCCAGTCCCTGTCAATCATAGAGCTGGCCTAGAGCCAGTATTCACACATTAAAACACGGCTACACTCTCGGTGGCTTATTCTCATTTTGTTTTAATCGATCAATGTCACCGGAGTGACATTTCACATTGAATAAACCTACCATGTCAAACGGTAAACTCCCACTGGATGTTGTAAATCATTTTGTGTTCTATGGTTGCGTGATTTGAGAGGCATGTCTTTACACCGTATAAAATCATCAGTGTGGAATGTATCCATTTGTAACTCAGAGAGGATATACGTACCCTTACCCTTTGGTCACGCGTGCATGTACGCTCGCTCTCCGAGTTAAATGACCAGTGACAATTTGACTCTGTGGTCGAGAGAGTCCATGAGGTTGTGAGGCGTCACAAACTGGACCACAGGAACCACTCGGGACCATATATTGTGTCACCACTGGCCCAGTTGCTCTCCATGCAGTAATAAACAAATAAAGTGAGGGAAAGCAATCCCTAAGGAGCTATTTCTGGGCATTTCACGCCATCCACAACACTGCTCCCCAGCTGCTTGCAAGTGGGTTGCATGTGCGTGCGTTGCGTGCGTGCGTGCGTGTGTGTGTGTGTGTGTGTGTGTGTGTGTGATAGTGGGGCTCTAATGAGAGAAGATCAGGCCAGGACGTACGTGTGTGTGTGTGTGTGTGTGTGTGTGTGTGTGTGTGTGTGATGAGTGTCTGTACAGGGATACATCCACGTCATAAATAATCAATGACTCGCTCCAAATGGGGACGGATAAGCATGTGATGTGAGCTAAGATCACTGATCACTCCATTTATCGTATAGCCTTGCGTAAACCTTGCATATCTCCATTATGTCCATATGTTTTTTTTTATTGCCCCGTTTGGTCATACAGGACAGTGTCACGCAAAAGTAACAGTACAAGAGTAGCACCAGTGTACTGTACGTGTACTGTACGTGTCCTGACTCAGGATGTGACACATTGTGACGCTCTACATCCGCTATTATCGCTATTTGACACAGTTTAAAACGAAAGTCTAAGAATAGCTTGTGACAAAATTCGTTTCCCTCCAATTTCCTGAAAAGCAACCATTTTGTAAATACAAGTTTTGCGCCTGTACAAAATAAGTTACTGACAGTCGTACAATATGTGTTTCACAATAATTGTGAAGATATCTATCCTACCCTAGTGTATGCAGTGATTTCCACTTATACTGTATAGTGCATACTGTATAGTACACAATAAAATGCACATTGTGACAGATACTGTTTATATATCATTCAGATGTTCTAAGCCCATCTTTTAGGCGGAACATTAATGGTCAGATCATACAGTATTTTGAAAATAATTAAAATGACGTGATGGTTTTCTAAGTGCAGAATCTTCTCAGAAACTGGAAGAGGAAAGTTTGTAAACAATGCATAAGAGAATGGTCGATGGGTTGTTTTATTCCTATTACTGTTTGGGATTTGATTAGACTTTCATTCTTAAGTTGGCGTCACGATTCGATTGAAAATGTATTCTTGACTCAAAACTATTCCCTATTTAATCCATTCTGAACGGGCACCCATTTTGGTGTCAGCATCATGTTATGCTTTAGCTATTGAAAAATAGCAGATCTACAAGCTCATATCGCGCCACCGAGTGGCGCGATACGAGCTTGTAGGTCTGCTATTTTTGAAAAATCGAAGAGCGACTGACATTTTTAGAATCTGATCTCAGGTCAGAATGGGTTCATCAGACCCAGTGTTTGTCCGGCGGAAACCTCGTATGAATCTGATCTCAGGTCAGAATGGGTTAAAGCGACTCTCAATGCAGTACATACAGTATGATGCGCTAATGAAACATGGACTATCATTATTATGGCATGACAGCAGAGTTAAATGTGAATATGTTGTTTTTAGATTTGAAAAGACTGCAATCTATACTGATTTGCGATAATGTAAACGCACGAAGCAAACCTAAAGAAAGAGGTAACATTTATTCGTGCTTGCACATTATTAAAACTTTCTTAGCATTGCTCAATTCTCAGTGACGGAGAGTTACAAGTATAGTAATAATATAATAATAATACAAAATATTCTGTTACATATACATAAGGTAGCTTGGTAGGTTGCTCTCCATTTCGAAAATTGACAAAATTGAAACTTTATTTCATTGTTTCAATATTTTGTCTTGGAATTGTCTTGTCTTGTGAATCGATCAAGGATAGTATAATGGGGCTGGGGGGGGGGGGGGGGGGGATTCTTAAGTGAATTGAATTTCTCTCCCACCCCCTAATAGTCATGTTTTTCTTTCCCCCAGCACTCCACCCGTATAAAGCCGACCACAGAGACGGTATGGTCCCCCCTCCTCAGATGTGCCGTCACATGGCACACACAATAGCCTGTTTAGTATGTGCGGATCGGCACAACAAAAGGGGCTTACGGCGTGTTGTTTCCTAATTAAGAATGTAGAAAGGGGGGATTAGAGCTTCAAACAGCAACTGTTATTGTAGCTCGCTTCCTTCCACGGCGGCTGGAGGTGCAGGTTATACCGCTAATGGAGGCATTAGTCCGTTATCGTTCGCTTGTTTTTAATTTTCTCCAAACCCACGGTGCTATACGGTAAAAAATCCCCCCAGTGTTCGTTTAACAATTTTTTTTGGGGGGGGGGGGGGACGACGACGACCACCTTTTTGCTTTATAGCAGTCAAAGAGACTGTGACTGGTTTTAGCTGTTGAAAAATAGCAGAACCTACAAGTTCATAGCGCGGCACCGAGTGCCGCGCTATGAACTTGTAGGTTCTGCTATTTTTGGAAAATACAGATAATTCTGCAGGGTCTTTTACATGAAAAAGGTTGAGTATATACCACTGACATATAGAAACATAGGTTTTTTTTCAGAAAACTTTTTAGGATTTAGAAGCCATTTTTTTTTCAAAGAATGGACCTCAGGTCTAAATGGGTTATAACTCTTAAAGAGAGTACAAATGGAACCAAATGGACTATGTTGCGCTATATACGGGGACCATTTGGTTTCATTTGCATCGTTTTTTTCTGTCTCCATCTCTCTCTCTCTCTCTCTCTCTCTCTCTCATCCCCCCCCCCCTTTCTCTTCCCCCTCCTCTCCTTTCCCTGGTGGCCCAACTGGCACAAAACGTACCAATGGACCCCCGCTCCCCCCCCCCCCTCTCTGTTCCTCTGGAATAAGCAGTATTCTGTGGCCCTGTTTGATCCTTTGACTACGCAGGGGCTTCATGTCTGGCCAGTGTTTTTGGATCAGCAGGTAGTCGCAGGCAAGCTGTTAGAGGGGTCATCATTCTTCTTCTCTCTGCGCTCCTCTCCTCATCCTCACACAGATGGGGACCTAGCTGAACTCTTGACAAAAAGGTCAGCGCCGAATTACATATTTTATGAATTCTCGGGCGCTTATATGGTTGGTTTTTGCACTGTAAAATATCCTCCGGTGTTCGTTTATACCGACTGGATTAAATGAACACCGCAGATTGTTGTGTCCGGGGTCGATTTGGGAGGAGGAACGGAATATTGAATTGCCGCGGTGAAAAAAAAAACCAGGGTGGAAAGAAGTTATTTGAGAATTTAATTTGATTTATCTTTATTTTTATTTTATTTACCCCCCCCCCAGCTCGGATAGCTCTATTCAGACTTTAACCCATTTAGGCCTGACGTCGAGATTTATAAAATCTCTTCTAAATCCTGACAGTTTTCTGTCAGGATTTGCGCCACATTTTCACGATCTTTTCCAAAATAGCAGACCCACAAGCTCGTAGCGCGCCACTTGGTGGCGCGCTATGAGCTTGTAGATCTGCTATTTTTCAATAGCTAAATTATAACATCATGTTTAAAACACCAAAAGGGGTTCCCGGCCCAAAATGGATTAATGAACAATTCCTCCCCGATTTTGTAGCAAAAAACCCGCACCTTCATTTTCCACCACCGCCCTCGCAGGAAATTTAATTATCTCTTCCCTGTTCTTTTCCGTGCATGCGTCGGGCCGGGGCCTGTCCTGTCTCTCCACCCCATGTGAGTTGAAAGGGCCCCGTCTGAAACGTGTGATGTTTTGGAGAGGAGAGGAGACATTTTGGCTGGCGTCCAGCTCATTGTGCTACCGACCGCCATAGTCTAGAGTCTGGGGCCGGGAGCTGGGCTGCCATGGTGGAGGCTCGGCCATACACTGTACAACAAACGCATAACAGCCGCCCATCTCAACCGCTACAGCTATACCCCCAGTATAACGCAGCACATCACTTCACCATGCCCAATGCATTAGGGATGGGAATCTGTTTGGTTACGCTATTGAGGGGCTCTTCTGTTTTTTTTTCTTCCTTTACCCTGTTTTTTTTTTTGGTTTGTTTGTTTGCTTGCTTTATATACTGCCATATCCCATCTTGTGGAAAAATGGCTTTGAGTGAAGATGAATTTTCCCCGTGTTTGTTTCAGTTTATGGTGAGGAGGGACATGAAATTCCTCTAATTTTCCATGCTTTGTTTTGGTGAATAGTTTGGATAATCTGGATGCAATCTGGTGTTCAGGGGGTGGGGGTGGTATAGCGTGCGTGTGTGTGTGTGTGTGTGTGTGTGTGTGTGTGTGTGTGTGTGTGTGTGTGTGTGTGCGCACGTATGGGCACGCGCTCGCACACATGTTTTTTTTGGTTTGTTTGGACAAGCACATGTTTTTTTTTGTGTGTGTGCATGCGTGCTGTATATAGTAATACCTACGTATGTGTGCATGTTGAATAATATGCCCCTGCGTTTGCGACGTGCGCGTCGTTCAGGTGTGGTGGTGGCGGCAGTGGTGGTGGTGTCTGTGAGTGGTAGTTGGAGGTAATTGTTTGGTTGGTCGGTGTGTGTTGGGGTAATCAGTTGCCAGCAGACTGCAGCATCTGCCATCAGGCGTCGTCTCACCAGGGATCCAGCATGGTGCTGTAGACTGCAAGGATATCTGCTTTCACACTGCCGAACATGACATGTTGAAAAACACGCACGCACGCACACACACACACACACACACACACACACAGACACACACTTCACAGAGGCTGTGTGTGTGTGTGTGAGCGCTGAGATGCAGAGCCTCTGAGGGCTGGTGTGTGTGTGTGTGTCTCAGAATGTTTTGCATTGTTTACTCTGTTTGTCCCAGTGCATATATAGGAGATTGTTGTGCACTTTAATAGTGCACTCACTCTGGCCTCGTTGTTATTATTGACTGGTCGGGACAGCAGGTGTATATAATAATATATAACGGGGCTCACGTTTCTCTGAAAGGCCAACGAGAGAGAGCCGGGGAGGTGAGAAACAGACATGGAAAAAGGGAATTAACCCATTTTGAAAAATAGCAGATCTACAAGCTCATAGCGCGCCACCGAGTGGCGCGCTACGAGCTTGTAGGTCTGCTATTTTTGAAAAAATCGTGAAAATGTGCCTCAAATTCTGAATATATTATTTCAGAACGAATGTTTTTAACTCAAATCTTTGCTTCTGGAGGGGTCCCTGGAACAACATACTTTTCCGATGGGCGGTCTCGGAGGCCAATTACAGATCATTTTTGGGGTCCTTGACATGAAATATTGAGTGATATAGGCCTAGAAACGGGTATTTCAGAAAACTGTCAGGATTTAGAAGACATTTTTTTCAGGCCTAAATGGCTTAAAGAGGGTGCAGGTGAGAGAGAGAGAGAAAGCGAGATAAGGAGTCAGGGGCGATAGTATGAAAATACGCAATCAGACAGAGAGCGTGAGCTTGTACTATTATTCTTTTCACAGAATCTGTCCTCCTTTTTTTTTAAGCCCTAATCTTTGATCCCTTCTTTCTCCTCCTCAAACCTCTGGCCCCCGCCATGCAGGGCTCCCAGCTGTCCACCCACCACCACCACCACCACCACCACCACCACCACCACCGCCACCACCACCACCACCACCACCACCGCCAGTGGGAGGTTAGCTGCCTGTCGTCTTTTACACACGCGTCTCTCACTGATCTCTGCTATCGTTTGGGGCGCAGCGCGGCGCGGCGCACGCCATTTTAGCAACCCGGGGAAGCACGTGAAGGGGAACAACCTCAGGTAAGTGAACCGAAGCAGACTCTCTCGCACCGCACAGATGTTGCTCTCCCGCTTGGTCCACCCCCCCACTCCCCCCTTCCTCCCTTGCCCTAAGTCTCTGAAATCTCCTTGAGGACAGCAGAGTGGGAGCCTGAACCCTTTTGATTAAGGTTTTTTTTCGGTATTTCTTTTTTTTTTTTTTTTTGGTCTAGGAGAGAGGGAGAGCATGTATACAGATAGTGGGAGATGGGAGGCCTCTCTATACCACAGCCAGGACGTTGGTTTGGGCACGCTAGGCAGGTGAGCTGGTCCCTTACCTTAGCTCTTCCCCCCTCACATATACACACACCTACCCCCCCCTCCAAATCCTGTTATCTGTGTCTATTAGAGTAGGTTGGTGGAGGACCCAGCATAAATCCCCTGCACTTCTCCTCAGACATGTTGCAGCCGGGGCACTATCAGCCCTGGAACAGGGACTTGAGCCCTGATGGGTTACACCGGGCCAGGGAAATAGAATTAAGCTATTGTTGTCTGGGGTCTCCATTGATTGCTATTAGAGTTGGGTCGGGGAGACGGGGATATAGGAAGAGATGAACCTGTCTGGCCAAAGCAGACGGACCAATAGAGACAGATTCCTATCTGGTTTCAAAAGTTTAGCACTTGCCGTGGAACGTGCTATCACGGCTAGCCAGCTAACGCAGCATGGAAGATAATACAAACACAATTGTTACAACAAAAAAGCACACACCAAGGAAAATTATTTTTTTACTCTTGAATATTAAAATTAAAGCACTGTACATTGTCCAATGTCAGTATCAGTCGCGACCATTTCTCACAAAATTGTTTTTTTTTGGGGATATTGTGTTTGGTTACATTTTGTCCTTGTAACCAAACCACGCACGCACACACACGCACGTACGTACGCACAAAACATTACAGAATGTATCGGAAAAGTCTTGTCAACATCAGTTAAAAGTTTAGTTAGAAATGCAGAATTTGTAAGGAGTTTCCAGGTCTTTTTGAAGAAGTGAAGGTGAAAGTACCAACATGTATGGCAGTATGCTGAGATCTACTAAAGTATATACACTCTATGCTTTACTGTCCCCCCCCCCCCCCCCCCGGGGGGATAATAAAGGTATCTATCTGTGCTACAGTTAGGGATTCTGCAATCTAGATATTTCACTTCCGATCCGATACCGAGATGGCAGCATCAATTCCGATACCGATAAAGATATCGATCCGATCAAGCACATATTTTCCTCTCAATAATGATGCTGTATATTGCTGCTGTGTGCTGCCTGCTGGCTATAGCTGCCTGCGACTAGCAAACACTGTTACGATCACATGGCGACTCTGTAGTCCGTACACGCTGGATCTGCTGGATAGATTAGTGGTGGAGTGAGAGACGGCTGGAATGGGAGGATGGATTGCTTGCATCGGTCATTTTCGCTGCAGTCCGATCCGATCTACGTATTTTTGGCTGATATCGGTGCCGATATCCGATCTGAAGATCGGATCGCAGCATCCCTATAGCTATACAGTCTATGCTGGATGGTGAGAAGTAAAAACTGGACCGGGATATATGGGCCTTTAAGTGGAAGGTATAAGGTATAAGTATAAGGTCTCCAACGAGAGAGTGCTGCGTGCATACGGTATGCCCTCTGCGATGGCACGGTTCAGTGATGTCGGGAGCGTATAACAATGTGTGTCAAGTGTCTGTGAATGTGACGGCTCTGTTGGCCAGAGATGATGGATGGGGCTGTGATGCCGACACTTCCCGTTTCTCGGCGTTGCGGCGGGGCAAAAGGATGAAAGGCTGCCGTGTGTTTTTTTCTATACAAGAGGAAGAACAATAGGTCAGAGGAAGAAAGTGTTGACAGCCCACCCCCCTGCCCCCGCCCCCAATTCCCCCCCATCTGTTTTAACCCATTTCGACCTGATACCGGATTCTAAAAAATGTCTTCTAAATCATGCTAGTTTTCAGAAAAAGCGTATGTTTCTATATGAGTTGTTCTCAAACTATTTCATGTCAAGGAGGCCCAGAGTTATATGTAATTGGCCCGCCGACCCCCATCTGAAAATATGTTGTTCCAGGGACCCCCCCCCCCCCCCCCCCCAGAAGCAAATACTTGAGTTAAAAACGCCGCGCTATGTGCTTGTAGATCTGCTATTTTATAATAGCTAAAGTGTGACATAATGCTTTAAACAACAACCGTTCAGAATGGGTTAAGCTGAGGTGGAATGATTGATTGACTGATGGATTGATTGAATACTTTATTAGACAGTACAGTACAGTCAGACTGACACTTGGTCTAAAAGGATATAGAACAATGTTTCCATTTGGGTCCTATGCATTCAATTCATAAGCATGACATGAAAAATAACAACTAAATTCAATGTCATGGTGGGGAGACTGTATCCAGGGATGGGGATACCGTGACCCATGATGTGAGTTTCATATGTTTGCCACTTGCCAGTGCATACCATATTGGACACAAACTCCCTTAGAGATAGGGGTGAGAAAGTTCAGTCATGCGAGAGAGACTCGGAGTAGAGTCGCTGCTTCTTTGCCTGGAAAAGGAGCAGGCTTAGGGTGGTTCGGGTATCTGGTTATGATGCCTCTCGGTCTCGGGCGTCTCCCCAGGGAGGTCCTCGAGGCACGTCCCACTGGGAGGAGACCCCCGGGGCAAATCAAGGCGCAGTTGGAGCTAGGAAACACATCGACTCACTGGCCTTGGAACGTCTCGGGATCCCCCAGGAGGAGTGCACACGCACACACACACACACACACACACACACACACACACACACACACACACACACACACACATACAGAGGTGAAAACATAATCTCCGGCCTTCTGCGGCCCTGTGGCTGGCCTGGCAGAGATATAAATATATATATTTTGGGGGGGGTATTAGGCTGCACCAATAGCACACGTATAGGTCATTTCCTTCAGGAAACTGACAGGAATGATTGATAGCCTTTTTATTGTTCAGCTCTCTGCCCTCCACGATCCATTGTTTGTTTAACTTTCTCCCATTTTCCCCCCCTATATACATGTTTTGATTAGAGGGGGCTTTCAGGTTGCACCACTGCTCTCATGGGTTCATCACTTATATTATTATATTCAGGTTATGTGGAAAAAAATAATAAATGACGTGCTACATATGCTGGGCACACACAAAGTGATAAAACACAAGTGGACATTGGAGTGACATCTATAGATACAAGTATAGTGCGTGCACACTATAGTCTCTATTGCAGGGGTTCTCAGCATTTTTTGGCTAGTAGGGACACCTGGAAATGCTTTCACCATGTCTCACGTATATAGCGTCGCAGTCCCGCCCCCTTTCGTGAAGACGCCTGGCCCAGGAAATGAATCCCAATGCATTTTTCCCATAGACATTTCAAAACGTATTTATTTAAAGACCTTTTAAGCGTCGTACGAAGCCAACTCTTGTCGTGACGAATCATGACGACACACACAATATTTTGGACCAAACAAATAATTACAAAGTGTTGTAACCTGCCGTTTTGTTCTACTTTCTAATTCTTTGTTTGTCCTGAAGAATTATGTTTGTTGTCATGATTTGTCACGACAAGAGTTGGCTTTGTCCGCAGTGTAAACGTCTTTTAATAAATACTTTCTGAAATGCCTATGAGGAAAATGAATGGGGATTTCTTTTCCGGGTCTCTCGAGGGGGCGGGACTGCGACGCTATACCACTACTCAGCTGTGCAGCCAGGTACATTGTGTGCGTGTGCGTGTATGTGTGCGCATATGTGTGCGTGTGCATGTGCGCGTGCGTGCGCGTGCGCAGTCAAATCTTCCAATCCAATCCAATTTTGTTCATAGAGCACCTTTAAAACAACAAAGTTGACCAAAGTGCTGTACAATTCGGAAAAGCAGTAATAAAACATAATACAATACAGTAATAAAAACATATACAATCAAATCAACCACTCAGGAGTACACATTATTCACGGGTTAAAAGCCAGGGAATAGAAATGAGTTTTTAAGATGTGTTTTAAAAACAGGTATAGTGTTGGAGCCAGCCTGACAAGGCTATAGGAAGCTGGTTCCATATAGTTCAGGAGCAATGATTGAAAAGGCTCGGTGCCCTCTCCTCTCACACCTTGCCTTGGGGGATGACGAGGAGCATTTGGTTTGGCTGACCTCAGTGACCTAGATGTTCATTTAAGCATCTGTAACTCAAAGAGTGTTCAAATGTAACCTTACATTTGGTAAACTCTGAGTTAAAGGAACACAGGATTTTACTGTGCGTGTAATGTGTGTGTATGTACCTTTTATAATCACTGCAAGCTCTTTCATCCTCCGTATAAAGGACCACAGGTCCTGCCCTCTGAGCCCTTGCGTCTAGTATTTGTATGTGTGTTGGATTTTGATTCCATAGTGCACGGCTGACGGCCTTCGACTCACATTAAAGGCGTAAAGGATAACACTGCTAACTTTTTGTGTGGGCAGTTTGTCTTCTTCTTTACCCCCTTCAGGGGTCGCTACAACGAATCACCCGGCAGCCGGTGAAAACTAGGGTTCTCAACATGCCCGAAAATTAAGGCCTGGCCCCCTACCTCCCTACCTGGGCCCTCATCAAACCCTGTACACTCAAGACACTGCCCCCCGCTGCCACCCTTAGATCTCCACATATGGATCTGGCCTGTTCTGACATTCCATATGTTGATCTGACCTCATCAAACCCTGTGCACTCAAGACACGCTCCATATATGGCCAGTACAGAATTAATGAATTGCGCAAGCAGAGCGCGCAAGTACTAGTTTCTCCCAGGAAGATATTTGATGCATATATGCACCGTCCCAGCAAATGACGTAATGACTACTTGTGCCTGATATGGCAGTGGTGCTAGTTATACCAGTTATACCTGCTGGGATGGTGCATACGCATCAAAGTAACCACAGTATACCGCTAATCAACTTACAAATTACATATACATATACACAGAGGCATTTAGTATTAACCCATTCTGACCTGAGATCAGATTCTATAAATGTCTTCTACATCCTGACAGTTTTCTGAAAAAGCTATGTTTCTATGTCAGTCGTTCTTCGATTTTTCAAAAATAGCAGACCTACAAGCTCATAGCGCGCCACTCGGTGGCGCGCTATGAGCTTGTAGATCTGCTATTTTTCAATAGCTAAAGCATAACATGATGCTAACACCAAAATGGGTGCCCGCCCAAAATGGATTAATATCACTATAGTCCGAGATTAAGTACATTTAAAGCAATTGACAATTTAAAATAAATAATTCGATAATTATACTGTATACGTATACATATTTCATTTCAGTTTATATACCTTTTTTTTTCATCGGATATCGATGATTTATTTTTCTTTGAGAAACTAAAAAGGGATCCAGAATAATTCTAAATCGATACAACTGTATTTCTTTTATAGATAGAAACTTGTACCATACTTCATAATACTACTTTTTTGCATAAAGTAGGTAGGTAGCAAATAGCTAAACCTAATAATTCAACATTTCAAACGTTCCTTCAAAGAGATTTGACAGTTTGTAGCGGTCTACAGTACTTGCACGCTCTGCTTGCGCACTAGTAGGCCATTTATATATGGCCTTACTAGTGTGCAACAAGCAAGTAGGCACTCGACAGAGTGCAGTTTTTAGTTCTATATATGTTGATCTGACCCCCCATGCCAAAGCGCCAGCGCTCGCCCAGCAGTCTGACATCACGCAGTCCGATGTGTGCACGCAACCTGGTATATGGCTTGCTTCCCTCCCGTTCACCCTTTGTCAGACTTCTGATTGGTCCCTGACTTTTGTCCAACCACGAAACGGCAACCAATGGGTGCGAAGAGGGGGCACAACCATGGGCGGGGACTTGACAAAAGGGTGAATTGTCTTTGATGGATTAATGCCCGGCGAAATTGAAATTGAAGGCATGGCTGATGAATCAGAGATGCCCCCAGAGTGTGGATGTGTGTGTGTGTCTACTAACACTAACAGAAGTATAGCCGGTAAATAACAATTCGACCTCTTTGATCGTACAGGTGCAATTCATTATAGGGCCCTAGTTGTTAGACTTGAGCGCGGGGGGTAAGCGGTTAGGGGCTAAGTGTCTTGCTCAGGGACACCTCAACACATTGCCGGGGCTCGAACCTTGGACCTTCTGTTACCACGGCAGTCCCTCTATATACCCATAGGCTATACTGTGGGTACAATGTGATTTCACCCACAACAATAAATATTCATCGTGAATGCATCCATTTGTAATTCTGAGACTGTACAATTGTAACCAAATATATACACTCTCAGAGTAACAAAATGGTTAACGTTAACACTGTGGACTTTGTGGGGTGTCTGAGTGTCCTCTCCATGCCAGCCAAACGATATGAATGCACATGCACGCGTTTCTCGCTTGCACGGGCCGCACGCGTGTCTCCGCACGCCGCACTCTACAAAGACGTGGAACCCGTGGCGGACACACACCTGCCATGCAGCCGCAAACACACTCACTCCCATGCACACAGACACACACACAGTCACACACACAGTCACACGCACGCAAACACGTGCGCACGTCGCCTGCACGTATGCAACCAAGCCTGAGTGAGTTGTGGGTCAGGCGGTACCAGAGGCCAGAGCTGACCTCTGGTGAGTGTTGTAGATTTATTCTAATCAGTACCCTGCATTCTGACAGCTTACTTGCTGGCCTGTGACCCGGGGAGCTCTCTGGGTGTCACCGTCCTTGTGTTCCCTGTCTCCGCCTTTATACGGCAAAGCAAAAAGAAGAAAATGTAAATTAAACGGTCGGCATTAAAAATAGATGATGGGGGGGGGGGCTTGTAGAGCATTTTTTTCTCCTTCCCGCGCCGCTCTATCTGTCTCGCCTTCCGATTCGTTCTCGAAATGTTGTGAAGGTGTATAGTCGCTGTTGTGCCACCCCCTGCGTGCTCTCTGTCTCTCTCTCTCTCTCTCTCTCTCTCTCTCTCTCCTCTCGCCTCACGTTTGCTGTTCTTTCATCTGCAAGCGGTCAGTGTTCCGAGAGCAGTGGCATGGTGGATTAGCAGTTATAAGGCAAACCTGACCAGGAAGGCCGTGGATCGAGGCTTGAGTTTAAACCGGTGGTCAATTTAAACTATATAGTGAAGGGAGTGAAGGCTGCATGTTGGATTAAAAGTGGTAAAAAAAATTACCGTCTTTGAAAGCAACCCCCCTTTCTTTTTCTTTTTTTCCCAGGGGTGGACGGGTGGCATATCTGCAGTAACAGAATTTGCTATAACACTATAGGGGCAGCAAAGGAGTTAATAACTAAATGTAGGAAACAAAGCGACCCTCTGTTTGGGAAACATGCAGTGAATTAGATGGCATTGTTGTTCTTGTGATGCCTCTAAAAGCCTGTGCACACTATTTATATTATCTACATTTAGATTATTTTTTGCAGCTGGCAAAGAAGCCCCATTCGCGGTGCCGTCTTTTTCACCACAGCCCAGGCAGCCATTGATTTTCCTCCAAGCCACCACACATTCATTTAGATTTTTCTACAGTATATGAACCATTTTAATGTCCGCTCGCATCCCCACTTGGAAGAGACAGTCAGCCCCAATTCTTATAGGCCCAAACCCAGTTTTATTAAGGACGTGTCTCACCAATGCAACTCCTTTGCAAACTGCCATTTGGGGTTTAATTGTTTCACGCAACTTACTCGCAACCGTTTGGTTGACCCATTCTGAACGGGAACCCATTTTGGTATTAGCATCATGTTATGCTTTAGCTATTGAAAAATAGCAGATCTACAAGCTCATAGCGCGCCACCGAGTGGTGCGCTACGAGCTTGTAGGTCTGCTATTTTTGAAAAATCGAAGAACGACTGACATTTTTAGAATCTGATCTCAGGTCAGAATGGGTTAATCAGACCAGTGTGTGTCCAGTGGAAACCTCGTATGAATCTGATCTCAGGTAAGAATGGGTTAAGGAGTCGCACGGCGATTCATTGGTGAGGTTTGGGCCTCAGACCCTTTTCCCCCACGTTCCACTCTCCCAAGTCCTCAAGGATGGAGGGGAAAATCAATCCAAGCCTTACCTTGGTTCGCTAACAGATGACATGACATGAACTCATGCTTCCTGCATGAGTGTCCAAGTTGCTCCTTTGCACCTGACAGTGGGGGAGTTTCCCTGGTTGGACGTTGCGCGTGGAAGGAACACGTTATTCCAACCCCCCTCCATCAGGGGAAAGGAAGGGGGGGGGGGAGGCAGTTTAGAGACCAGGATTACTGCTTGTTATTTGTGAGGTATACCTACCCTATAGGGGACACGGGGAGAACATGCAAACTCCACACAGAAAGGCCCTTTCGCCAACCACGCCTCAAGGTATGGGCACTGATGACGCGGAGGAGAGAACATGCCGGTCCGCTAACAGATTAGACTGTGTAGTCTGTGTATGGAGAAATCCATAGTGCTGTGTGAAAGTGGAGGAAACGGAGGTTCCAGAGTATTAGTTTGTGAATTTGTTTTTGCTGCATTGTTTGCATTTGTGTGTGTGTGCGTGTGCGTTTGTGTGAGCGCATGCGTGTCTGCACACATGTGCATCATGGTGAATCAGTAGTGTCCCCCCTATGATTGGTCCGAGATCTGCTAGGAGCTATTGATGTCTGAGTACACAGACTCTCCTTAATTAGTCCATCACACACCCACTGCTTTGTTCTCTATAGGATCCCCATACAGTAAGTGGACCTCCTTTGCATATGCCATGCATTTTTATACAGACATTTTTTGGGGGTGCCGGGCGGGGGTGCAAAATGATGGAGGAAAAACAACATCATATTTGTCATAAGCTCCCATTGTTCTCTCTATCTCTCTCTCTCTCTCTCAAAATGTGTCTGTGAATATCTACTGTATCAGTCTTATTTATTTTTGTCTCTCCCTCCCCCCCCCCCCCTCTCTTTCTCACCCCTGTGTACGCACGCAGGAGGTCAAAGGCTTTTTTTCTTTTTACCTTTTATTTCTTTCTTTCACGCGCGCGTGTGTCCGACAGAATTTGTGCAACTCTGTATTTTGCACGCTGATCCGGGGAGCCCCACACCAGATATTTGGGACTGTGGCATCGATTTGGAATCGAGCCCCTCGCGCACCTTGTCCTTCACTTAGTGTCGAAATCAATGATCGCTGCCTCTGGCCATGCAGTAACGCCCTCCCCCACCTCTCCTTCCACCCTGCTCCCAGCCCTCCCCTGCTCCAAAGACTTGACTCATGCTCCTCTTTTTTTTCTTTTTCTTTTTTTACAGCCGAGCCCCTCGTTCTCCGTTTCTCCTTCACCGTCATATATATCGCTTCTTCTTGGAACCTTGCCCGCCATGAATATTCAGGGGCTGTAATAGCGTATAACGCTCCTGTGTGATGCACAGGTAAAGGAGTAGATCATACATGGGCAACTGGCTACCCCAGGGGCCACATGTGGGCCCCCGCACCTTCACTTAATGTGGCCCTCAGGTTCATATCAGAATACTGATATATATGTATTGATTTGCAAACACGGCCCGCTTGAATTACTTCAGTCTAAATCAGTAGCTTAATGAGTAGTATTACATTTTCTTATGTCCAATGTATTTGTATTTAGTTCATAAAGTTAACATAACTATACTTGCTGTCTAGTCCTTCCATGTGCCAGAATGGTACCTCCCAGTCCCGGCAGAGTAGTTCAGGAGGAATGGATTGTGTGGCCCTGGTTTTTCCCTAATGGGACTTATCGAGGGTAGCTACTGGGACGTAAGTCGGGACTTGATCACTCTCGGCTGGGTCACCTGAGTGAGGGGTATGATTTTGCGAGACCCGAAACCCCGATGACCTTGGGATACATCACTGAGGATACGTCCCAGGTGCATCCATTTATGTATGTATTTTGTTATAGTTATTATATTTATAGTGACTCATAGGAATAGACTAAGTGACAACCAGGAATAGTCTGGTGACCACCGGAGAGATGGGTGGCAGCCGGAAATTAGACGGCACCCGGGAGCAGTATGGGTTAGCGCCCCAGCCTGTGTCTTCCGTGAGGAAGAAGCCCAACAAACCCACGGTGAGGCCTTTAGGAGGGCCATGCAAGCCTCAAGTGGAGCCTGCGGCACCACCAAGGGCAAGGTGGAGCCTGCGGAACCGTTGCGGCTTGAGAATCCACCATTCCTGAATAAAGTGCCTGGTGCTGGGAGTCTGGTGCACCGCACAGGGCCTGACCTGGTGAGAGCAGGAGTGGACCTGGTGAGACGTAGGAGGGGCCCGGACAGGTGTCAACCCACAGAGCCTAGTCCTTCCATGTGCCAGAATGGTACCTCCCAGTCCCGGCAGAGTAGTTCAGGAGGAATGGATTGTGTGGCCCTGGTTTTTCCCTAATGGGACTTATCGAGGGTAGCTACTGGGACGTAAGTCGGTACTTGATCACTCCCGGCTGGGTCACCTGAGTGAGGGGTATGATGTTGCGAGACCCGAAACCCCGATGACCTTGGGATACATCACTGAGGATACGTCCCAGGTGCATCCATTTATGTATGTATTTTGTTATAGGAGGCATTTGAAATTAAATAAACTTAAACATAAACATAAACCTTTCAGGATTCCAATAAAAAAATAGCAAAAAAAATAAAAAAATAAAAAAAATAAAACAGGATTTCAATTCGAATAATAGCAAAAATAGTCGATCTACAAGGGTCGCACTGCGGCGCGTTTTGAGCTTGTAGATCGACAATGTATTTGTATTTAGTTCATAAGGTTAACATAACTATAATTAGAGGCATTTGAAATTAAATAAACTTAAACATAAACATAAACCTTTCAGGATTCCAATTAAAAAAATAGCAAAATAAAAAAATAAAACAGGATTTCAATTCAAATGGCAAAAAATAGCCGATCTACAAGCTCAAAACGCGTCGCAGTGCGACGCGTTTTGAGCTTGTAGATCGGCTATTTTTGCTACAGTAACATGATATACAATGTGGCCGTCTGGAGTGAGTGTGGAAATATAGTGGCCCTCTCCATCGACAAAGTTGCCCACCCCAGGAGTAGACGAAGCCGGTGACTGAAGTCGCTTCCCTTTCCGCCGGGCTCTTTTTCATGCATATATACGAGTTTGAATAATGTATTTTGATCTTGGCGTTCAGAACTCTGCTTCATATACTCCCTGCTCAGCACAATTAGAAGGTTTAAGAGGGCGGGGAGATATGTCTCCCAAAAAACCCTACAGTCTCTCAAGACAGACTTGTCGAGGAAAAGAGGGCACCGTTTTCCCCTTTATTCATTGACGAACACGCAGAACCAGAACATCATACTCACAGAGGCCCCTTTTCCACCGGTTGGTTCCCAATGGGAACCGGTTCAGTTCATCTTGGTTTTTAGTCCATGAGCCAGAGCTCCAAAATGGGAATGTTAATTATCATTTGAGTATGCAAAACTATACCTATATTAGATTGTTATCGCCATTAAACTTCCCCAATTGAGTACTTACACGAAGACAATGATTTATTGTATTACAAATTTAATTTTTTTTAATATGCAAATGAGGCATTATGTAGGAAAATATGCAAAATAGTCGAAATTGGGAACCAACCGGTGGAAAAGGGGTCTGTGTGCGCAGTGGACCATTCACCAATACGCCAACCAAACAACCACAGATATGCAGTAGTGACATCATGCAAGCTCTGCATTTCTGGATCCTATACCTGAACATTGTAACCTTTTCTGAGTGCGCCCTTCTTCTTTCTTTCATTCTTTCTTTTTTATAGATGGAGTGCCGTGATTATTGTACTTCTTTCTGTTTTACATGTGTCTATGGAGTTAACATTACTCTAATAGACCCCCAGGTGTGGTTGATATTCAAATATGTCTTCCCTGTGTATTTTTGGTTTCTTCCTGAAAGCTGAAAGCCTTTGAGTCAAAAGGCCCAATCGAGCCCAGGCGGTGGCGTGACCGTCTGGGCACCCGGCTGGTAATCCAGTCGCAGTGTGCCGCGGGTTCGACTCCCGAGCCCGACACGGCCTTTACTGCATGTCTTCCCCCCATCTCTCTCCCGTTTCCTGTAAAAAATAACACCATTTTAGTGACATCATAACCCTAACCCCTCCCACATTATCATACAACAACAGCTGTGGGTGAGGCTTAAGTTCAGGTGGGTGGTGCCAAGGTGAAAACCAGGTATACTTAATGAACTGGTGGGTGTGGCCACATTAAAACATAATCTTAATACTTCCTGTACACTTTTTTGAAATAAAGCTTCCTCCTAGTATATGCCTAGCCTCGATACCCAGGCTTTCATTTCGTCTGCGCGAAAGATGAAAGCCTGGAAAAAGCCGTGGGCTGAACCAGTCTAAAAGTGGGAGTCAACCCTTCCGGGTGGGCGTCGCTCTAAATGATGTGACGTAGCGCTGCACTAGGGGGGAGAGGAGGGGCCGGGGGTGACGGACAGATCGATGAGATCCAATCAGGGTGCGCGCATTTCTGAGGCGCGACCCGCCCCTCTAGACCAGAAATGTCTCTGCTTAGGTCAGGCTAGTATATGCCTGATGCCTGATGATCCTGTTTTATTGGGGGGAAAAATCACTCCATCTTTAATGTTAATGTGACAACGCACTAGACGGGCATGAGTGTACAAACAAATTGATTTGACTCCTCTGTCAAACATAGATTTGGGTGTTAGAGATGACTAGTAATTATCTTACTTACTTTACTTATCCCCATTACGCCGGCTGGTGCATAGGGCAGCAACAAAGTTCCTCCACTTGCATCTGCCTTTGGCCATCTTCTCTATGGTCCCCCAGCTCTGATGTTGTAGCTGGAGCTCCTTATCGATCGTCCTACGCCATGTCGTTTTGGGCCTGCCTTTCTTTCTCTTTCCTTCTGGGGTCCAGTGTAATGCGACTCTTGGGATTGCATTTATGTCCATTCTGAGCACATGGCCAATCCAGGTCCACCTGCGTTTATCGATTATGCTGTGCATGTTGTCTTGTTGGGTGATGTTGAGGAGGTTATTGTTTGAGATGGTCTTGGGCCAGAATATGTGCAGAATCTTTCGCAGGCATGATGTGTGGAAGGTGGATAGTTTATGGATGCCATGTTCTGTTGTTTTCCAGCATTCTGCGCCGTACAGTAGTGTTGAGAGTACGCAGCTTTGGTAGATTGTTTTTCTGCTGTATTGTTTTTATTTCCAGATTTGCTTAAGTCTTATGAATGTTGTGTCAGTAATTATCAGTGATTGAATAATAATTGAGCATATACTGTGTGAACTTGAAAAAGACACCAAATTGGTCAGCCTCTTAACACTTCAGTTACATAACCCATAATAGTGTGTGTGCAATGGTACTGTATATCCCTCAACTAGCTCGCATGAAGCTAGCTATGCATCATTTTAGCAATCAATCGACTTTTCGAACTTCTAGACAGCAACAACATATAGTCTCAGACATGCAGCATCCCTACTGCTTCAAACTGGTATGTGTGCAGATGTGTGCATGTGATTTTGCCCCCGTGTGTGTGTGTGTGTGTGTGTGTGTGTGCGTGTGCATATGGACCCGCATTGACTATATATGATGTCTGACGTTCTGGAACCTAATAGTGGCCTGTCACCGTACCTGTCCCCTGCAGGTTAACCTCTGGCCCCTGCATTCCTTGGGAGGGTTTCTTCTGTGGCCCCCATGGTCACCACCTGGGGTGGAACTGGCCCAAGACCTTCATCCATCACTCTGAAGCCTATATATCGGACGGGTTTCGGGCTGCTCGAAGGAGAGAGAGAGACAGAAGGAGAGGTATTCTTCACCTTCATGTTTCGTGTTATAAGAGTGCGCTTATTTGTCTATATTTCAGCAAAAAAAAGGAATTAAGTGAATCCAGGTTATATTGTTTCACCCTGTGTTGCAGAATACACACAGTTTGTTGGAGAGAAAATAAAATAAAACCTAACCCTTTTTGAAGGGATTCATATTGAAAGCTGGAGGGGGTAAAAAGCTTAGCCGACCCCCCAGGCAGCTATTGTTAAAGGTTGACTGCTACCTCCATAAAGAAGCGCTAATGTTCGTCCCAAAGTGAAATATTACTTGAAAGGGTCGCCTCGGTGTGGAATTGCTGAACCTCCAGCCATATGGATGGAACATGGCGGCTAAAACATCCCTGTCTTGGGTTGAAGTTATACATACTAGTCCTTTTGCAAGCATGGGGTTGATTGCGTTGGCCCTCGCGGTTTGTTTTCAGTGAGACACACTTTAGTGCGCACGCACGTTTAACCCATTCTGGGCGGGAACCCCTTTTTGGTGTTTTAAAGGTATATTCAGTGATTTCACTCAAAAAACCGTAGGTTTCGTTTTTGGCTGTGGGACCCAGCCTTTCGTCCAATCAGGATAGAGAGTCAAAAACGAAACCTAAGGTTTTTTGACCCCCAGGGGTTAACTGGGGACAGGGAGGAACTCCTTATATGGCCAGCACACTCTATAGTAGGGACGATTATCACAACAAAACAAAAAAATAAGTGATATTTGAATTAAGTGAAATCACTGAATATACCTTTAAGCATTGCTATACTTTAGCGCTTGGAAATTAGCAGATCTACAAGCTCATAGCGCGCCACCGACTGCCGCACTACGAGCTTGTAGATCTATTTTTTGAAAAATCGTGAAAATGTGGCACAATTCTTTGAGTATATATTCTTTCAGAGCGAACGTTTTGAACTCAAATCTTTGCTTCTGGGGTTTCAGATGGGGGTCGGCGGTCAATTACATATATTTTTGGGGGTCCTTGACATGAAAATGTCTGAGAACGACTGACACATAGGGTTTCTCAGAAAACTGTTAGAAGACATTTGTAGAATCGGGGTCTAAACGGGATAAAGAGAAAGGGGACAATGGGGATGAGTCAGGAGCAGGAACCAGTGGAAATAGAGCAGTTACAGGTATACACGGCGTATTGACATCGAAAAACAAACAAACAGAATGAAGAGGTCGTATCATGTGCCGCTCCCCCGCGGTGCCTATTGAATAGAGCCAGGCCCAGAGCAGGCCTCTGTCTACCACCACATTGTATACACCTCTCTGTGCACATGCCGCTCGGACAATAGAAACGTCATCCCCCTATTGGTGACTCGGTAGACATTGCGGAAGGTATGGGGGTCAGGGGTGGGGGGGGGGGGTGTGTGTGTGTGTGTGTGTGTGTGTGTTTGTGTGTGTGCGTGTGTGCGTGTGCGTGTGCGCGTGCGTGCGTGCGTTTGCGTGCGTTTGCGTGCGTGCGTGTGCGCACTTGCGACGTGCTTGCATGCGTGCGTGACGGACCTTAAGTGAAAATCAATGCCGGTGTGCTACCGAGGCCTTGGAAGTGTGTGTGTGTGTGTGTCTGTCGCAGTGTCACACCTGGAGTGTTTACAATAATGGCAGGCCATCATAATCAAAGGAACGCTATAGAAAGGTCAGCTGAGGGCATGTTTGGCTCTAAGTGAGCACTCTCTCCCTCTTATAGAAAGACACACACGCACCACGCTCCACCTTGGCGGGTAGCGTTGAACAGCAGAAGACCAACTCTACGTCTACAAACATACCGTTTTTTGCGTGTGTTTTTTCTGTGGTGTGGTGTGCGTTTTCCATGGATATACAACAGTTAAATTTTTTGTGTTATTATATTGTTTTACATTTACACGCATTTGTGCGTGCGTTGCTTGCGTGCATGCGAGGCGCCCAGTATTAGAAACGTCTTAAGTTCTCTGATGATTTCGGTTGCAGCGAGAAGCGCCGACACGTCTGATTAATCGAAAAATCCAGAAAACCTAGGGTAGGTACCCTCACAAAAACATGCAGTAATCCTGGTCTCTAAAACTGCCTCCCCCCTGGCCAGCCGGGGGACGGCTGATGGAGGGGAAAGGAACTGGTTGGAATAACATGTTCCTTCCACGCGCTATACGTCCAACCAGGGAAACTCCCCCCTGTCGGGTGTAAAAGGAGCGACTTGGACACTCAAGCATGAAGGAAGCATGAGTTCAAGTCCGTTGCTCTCCCCAGGTTGGCGGAGGGTGTGTAGAGCCCAGGATCACATTAGATGATTGACACAGGGGTGAAAATGGGTTACAAAATCGTGGGATAAAAAATATATAAAAAAAAAAAATTCTTTGCTCCCTTCGTCGCCCAAGCAGAACAGCTATCGCTCACTGACGCTGTAATGAGACCTTGCGCTCGGTATAGACAGGCCTACGGGTGCTCGAGCGAGCACGCACACACGCACGCGCACACCAGTGTTGTTTTTGTCGACTAAAACTAAGACGAAAAATGTTCGTCGACTACCTTTTTTCACTGACTAAAACAAAATAAAAACGAAATAAAAACGAATCTATGATGACTAAAACTACGACTAAATATACTGACAATTTCGTCAACAAATAAAAACTAGACTAAAATGTTAGGAAGGGACTAGTGGACAAGAGATACAGTTTTATGCTGGGTTGCATGCTGAAAATAGCAGATCTACAATCTTGCTTGTAGATCTGCTATTTTCAGCATGCAACCAAAGTGTAAAATATGTCATTACAACGACATAAAGGCCTGTCAAAACACATTTTAGTCGACTAAATCAACTGTAGATTTAGTCGACTAAAATCGTATGACATTTAGTCGACTAAAACTAGACTAAACATTAGAATTCCAGGTGACTAAAATGTGACTAAAACGAAGTGAAAAGTATTGAAGAGACTATGACTAAAACTAAAATAGAAATTTGCTGCCAAAAACAACACTGGCACACACACACACACACACACACACACACACACACACACACACTTCCCTTGGGGCTGCTGCATTATAGGGGTTAATAAACACAGCGCACGACGTTGCACGGGGTTAAGACTGGAACAGGGGACTGGGTGGGTGTCAAGCTGTTCTGGGGGGGGGGGGACCGCGTCGCTATCCCTAAATCTAATTCCGCCTTCTAGAAGGTGCAGTTGGTTAACAGCCATTTGCGGCGATGCTATGGCTATGTCGTCTAAGAGCGGAGAGTGGGAGAAATCCAAGCGTATGATTAGGCCTTGGGTTTTAGGTTTGGGGTGAGGCCGAGGAGGAGGGGAGACAACTGTGGGTGGGATGGGTAGATGGGTTTCAGGGGACCCCCCCCCCCTAATAGGCATTCAGCTGGTGAGAGTGTGCCCCCACCTCCGCACGTGCGCGCACAGTCACACACACACAAGCACACGCACGCACACTATTTCGCCCCTCTTTTTCTCCCGCGCTCACTCATTTGGTGATCTCATGGTGCGAGGCTATATGCCATGGAGGACAATAGCAGTGGAAATGGATTATGATTTCTGAAAGGATGGTGTTGTGGGCAGGCCGCGGGTTGATGCCGCGTCGCGGCTGTGTTAGCATTAACCCATTTTGTGCGGGGAACCCCTTTTGGTGTCAGCATTACGTCATGCTTTAGCTATTGAAAAATAGCAGATCTACAAGCTCATAGCGCGCCACTCGGTGGCGCGCTATGAGCTTGTAGATCTGCTATATTTTTTTTTTATCGAAGAACGACTGACATGGAAACGTAGCTTTTTCAGAAAACTGTCGGGATGTAGAAGACATTTTTAGAATCTGATCTCGGGTCAGAATGAAAACTGTCAGGATGTAGAAGACATTTTTTAGAATCTGATCTCGGGTCAGAATGAAAACTGTCGGGATGTAGAAGACATTTTTTAGAATCTGATCTCAGGTCAGAATGGGTTAATATGGAGAGGGCGCGCTCCATACAGGAGACTGCCTGGCCCATGCCCTGTCCTCTCTTATGGTGATTCCGTGCATCCACCGTATACTGTTATATGAACTAAGTTTCAGAGTATATAAAGTCTAAGATATATACGTGCACCTATATACTGTATCTGCGTGCGCCACATGAGGTGTATATATATATACCTTTTCAAGGTCTTCTGTAAACCCACAGCTATGAAAATAGCGCCCAGAGGACCCCGGGAAAACGCTCTCTCTTATGAGGGAAGCAGCTCGAGTGTGAAGGTTTGATATGGTCAAATAATAAACATTTATTCGATTTTTATCACGTATACAGTATGCTATATACACCCCCCCCCCCCCCTGCCTCTCACTCGTAAATAATTATTAATATTCTTCGTCATATTATAGCAGGCGGTGTCCATTAATAATTCATGCTCGCTAAATTCATAAAACATCATCTTGTGTCCCCGGCAAGTAACATTTGATATTACATCTAAGGCCCAGAGCAGAGATGTTTGCCAGAATCCCATCAAATGAAAATTTCTAAAAATACCGACTAGCATGTTCTCTCTTCTCAAAGGCTCTCAGTGGCCCTTTAACCCATTCTGAACGGGGGGACCCATTTTGGTGTCAGCATCATGTTATGCTTTAGCTATTGAAAAATAGCAGATCTACAAGCTCATATCGCGCCACCGAGTGGCGCGATACGAGCTTGTAGGTCTGCTATTTTTGAATAATCGAAGAACGACTGACATTTTTTTAATCTGATCTCAGGTCAGAATGGGTTCATCAGACCAGTGTGTGTCCAGTGGAAACCTCATATGAATCTGATCTCAGGTCAGAATGGTTTAAGAACGTCTGGAGGAGCACAGAAGTCCCCTGCTATCTATTTTCTTTGGCTCCACAGTTCTTTTTTTTGAACGTCTCCCATTTGATTCCCCGCCTTTTCTTTCTTTTCCTCCCCTCCTCTTCCTCCCTCTCTCTCGCTTTCTTTCCAGTCCCCTCTTCTCATGATATCAATTTAATTCAATCTAAAGGGTTTTAAAGCAACCAGTGCCATTTAATGTGCCCTCGGAAAAGGCACTTGTAACATGCCAAATTTCCCCCCCTCACCTTTCGACAGGGACGATTTTGAGGAGTGGGGACGAGGGGCTCGGAGAGATAAAGATCAATTATTTAGCCGAATCTGAAGTTTCATTAAAATCACTTCTCTCTCTCTCTCTCTCTCTCTCTGTGTGTCTTTGCGTCGTTTTAAGTGGGCCATCTGTCTAAATATCTCTCAGGGTTCTTTTTCCCTTTTTTTCTGATCATTTCCTCGCCTTATTCATGAGCCCTATAGGAGTCCAGCTTTGTAGTAGTGTCGGTAGCTGGAGTGGACCAACCCCCACTGAATACAGCTCTGGGCCTCCGCTCTGCACCAGGCAGCCCCTCTATATCCCCTTCTACCTCTCTCTCCTCTCTCTGCCTCCGCTCTCCCAAATAGCCACCCCTCTCCTCAACCCCCCGCCCTCTCTCTCTCTCTCTCTCTCTCTCTCCCCCCCGCTCTCTCACCCTGCCAGGACCGCAACAGAATCTCTGAACTCGATACTGTCTGTCTTGTCTGTCTGTCTTGTCTGTCTGTCCGTCCGTCTCTCCGTTCATCCCACCCACTGTTCCACCTCCCCCCCCCCCCCCCCCCCCATCCCCTCCGCCCCCTTGCTTCTTATTGCAGATCTGTATGCAGGCAGTGACCTATGTGGCTACAAAGCACCGCACATTATTCTTGATCATTCCTCTGCCCCCCGTGAAGCCAGTTATGAAGAAGGATCCCTTAATGATGCTCTGACCATTAACGCTGTTTTATGTCCAAATGTCCCTCTCGCTCTTCCGCCCAATTGGTACAACGACGCGCATGCATGCAATGCATGCGACGGTGGCGAGGGCTCGGCACGAATACGGGGGAGAAAAAAGAGAAGAGAAAGACACGGAGAAAAGAAACATGCCTCGGCCTGTGTGCTTACAAATTGTTATTAGGACGGTAATTTGCAGAGTAAAGAGGGTGCAGTCTGCGGTGTCGCCGTGTTCCAGATGCTTAAAGCGGTGTTCATTCGTGCAGAGCTCAAGTGTATGCAGGCATTACCATATAGTGCCACGGTCGCTGGCTTTATACCTCACAGCTTCCGCCCTATTGGCTCTCCTCTGAGCCACAAAAGTCGTCATACTTGGATTGCCCTCTCTCTCACTATTATAGTATGAGAGTTCCAGGTGAAGTGAATTGATTGACTAGCTGACTTTATTAACGCCTGGCAACCGCCAGCATTTATTGATCAATTGTGATGTAATTCACACCAGCATGTTTTTCCCTGTTCAGCTCTTATTTTGAAGAGCCAAACAACCGGATGTTATGATCTTATGTTGGGGTGTGTGTCTGTGTGACACATGTCACTCCATGTTTATTTACCGCAGGTGCTGCTAAAACTTGATGCAATAAGGATCACAGCATCGTCGCTCTGGGCCGTGGAATATAAACCGTTGGCGCATTGGCAGTGGGAGCGTATAACATTTATTAATTGCCATTAATTGACGTAGATCTACGCACAATGGCGGACTAAGTGTTCACAGTTTGCAGAACCCAAGAAAACCTGTTGGCTTGTTTCCATCCGGGTTCTTCATGCTCAATTCGTCGAAACATACACATGACACACAAATAACCCATTTAGACCTGAGGACGATTCTATACGACGATTCTAAATCCTGACAATTTTCAGAAAAACACTGTTTCTCTATATCAGTGGTCAAACTATTAACTATACTATCAAACTATTTCGTGTCAAGGACCCCTAGAAGTATCTGCATTTGGCCGCCGACCCCCATCTCAAAATATGCTGTTCCAGGGACTCCCCCAGAAGCAAAGATTTTAGTTAAAAACGTTCGCTCTGAAAGAATATATATTCATTCAGATTTGTTTATGTGAAAAATAACTGAGTTTCCTTCATCAGTATCAGCTATTTGCAGGTTATGTGTCAACATCACAATACAGAGTTTGAGAGCTACTGTATGGGCTATAATCTTTTTAATCTGTATACTGTGAAATGATTGCTGGCAACAAGCACAACTAATAGATTTTAGAATATTGTCGCTACTCATTTACAGATAGTAGCAACATGCTAAATGAAGATATAGTCTATAAATCTTTATGTGCTCGTGTACCCCCTTTCCATTAGGGTAGAAGGATATGACACGTCTAGTGTGATAATCCCTATATTTGGTCCAGATTGACCTAGTGCTGATATCAGATAGATATGGTAGAACCCATATATGGATAGATCTGACTGGCATAGTCATCATGACAAGCCTAGTCGGAGGATATATAACTGGGGTTTGCTACAGGTTAGGTTAGTAGCACTAAGTATTCAGCAATAGAGATTAGAGCTATTTAATATCAGCACTCCAATTAATAGAACTATTTAAGTGCACCTAGATACTGTGCACCTCACCGTGAAACCGTCACCAGAGGGGGCGCTCTCTCTAACGGCCCCAGTCTTCTAAGATCATGCATCGTAGAAAGCCCGTGCGAATCGTCTCCCTGGGAATTTTCATTCTGGCGGCCCTGGGTGTCTGTGCCATGAGCGACTTGAAGTGGAGGACAGGTCCTGGGTCCTGGGTCCTGGGTCCTGGGTCCTGGGTCCTGGGTCATGGGCCATGAGCGACTTGATCGCAAGCTTGGCTCTGCATCTTCCAAGGTCGCCACCCTGTACCCAGGTTTTGGATCTGCGCCCGTTCCCATGTTTCTCGATTCGAACTTTAAGCGATTCCCCAACATCAGAGAGTGTGGCCTTCCATTTGGAGTTAATTCACACGAAGGGAAGATCCTAGAGGACATTCTTTCGGCTACAGGAAGCTACGGTTTAGGGGAGGACCTGGATAGTTTGGAAAACAAGAGTTGCGTCATCGTCGGTAACGGAGGTATTCTGACCGACAAGTCTCTGGGCCATGTGATCGATGCGTTTGATGTCGTCATGAGGTTGAACGCAGCGCCGGTGAAAGGCTACGAGACAGATGTGGGCTCCAAGACTACCATGCGCATCCTATACCCCACAAGCTGTCCCAAGAAGACGGAGCAGATAGAGGACCAGTCGCTGTTTGTCCTCTCGGCGGTTTATGCTAAAGACCTCGAGTGGTTTCGACATATGGTCTTGAAGACGACGCCCGGTCCTGCAGCGCAATTCTGGAAGCCAGTGGCACAGCACGTACCAAGAAAGCCAGCCGACATGCGGATCCTGAACCCCCACTTTATCAAGGAGGCCTCTTTCCATCTCATTGGCTTGCCGTACAACGATTGTCTGCCCGCTTGGGGTCAGAAGGCCAATATTCCCACCTCAGGGGCAGTTGCCATAACGATGGCCCTCCACCACTGTGACCGAGTGGCTGTGGCTGGCTTTGGCTACAACATGAGCGACCCGGATGCCGCTTTGCACTACTACGAAAACCTCAAAATGTCAGTAGTGACAAGTCAAAAAGATCATAACATAGTGAAAGAAAAGCAGTTTCTGGCGAAACTTGTGAAGGCTGGAGCTATCGAGGACCTAACCTTGGGCGTCATGTAGTAATTTGTCTCGCGTTACCATTGACTCTCGCAATTTTCAAATGCTTCATCATGCAGTCTGGACCAACGGAAGAGCTATCATGATTCATGAGTAAGCGATAAAGCTTAAGTGGAGCCTCCTCCCCACTTTCATTTCGTCGCACACATTTATTCTAATATGGCAGCTGCCAGAGGGTCATAGGACGGTGTCTGAGGGTCTTGTCCATCAGAGGATGCTGCCAGATGGAAATTGCACATTTGTGACCAGATTTGACTGAGAGACTGCCATCGCGCACATATCCAGCTTTTCACCAGAGGAGAAGAACTTTTTTTTCTTTTCATAATGAGTTACAGGCAGACTCACATACTAGAGCATGTCTGAAATAAGTGTCAAAGCTGAAATTGACAGAAGTGAACCTTTCAAGCCTGTTTTCTCAACTCGCTGTTTTCTGCAAGACATCACTCTATAAGCCATATCTCCAAAACTGGTGGGACAAACTGACCAACCAATATGTCAATTTTAAGCTATATGATTCCCTGCTTTGATATGAAATGAAAAAACTAAAATTCAAAAAAATCCAATGGCAGTCTCCCAGTCAAATTTGGTCACATTTAACAAAAACATAGGAAGGACATTTACATGAAATACTCTCTCCCCATGAAAAAAAGTAACTAGTATAAACTAAAGTTTTAAAATAATTGTAGTGGAGTAAAAGTACAATATTTGCCTATGAGATGTAGTGGAGTAGTTGCGAACGCAGTGATTGCGAACGCAGTGATTGCGAACGCAGTGAGCACTAACTATGACAGCAAGGGCTGAATGTCTGTGTGTGTGTGTGTGTGTGTCCCGCTGTTACACCACCCGCCCGCCACCAGAGGGCGCAGCTGTATCACACAAAACACACACAGCACGCACTCACACACACACACACACACACACACACACACACACACACACACACACACACACACACACACACACACACAACTTAACTTTAAAAAAAAACTTAACTTCAAAAAAACTTTAAAAACACTTAACTTCAAAAAACTTAACTTCAAAATAAAATCTTAACTTAAAACGCACGCACACACACACACACACACACACACACACACACACACACACAACTTAACTTTAAAAAAAAACTTAACTTCAAAAAAACTTTAAAAACACTTTTTTTGCCAGCTATAAGAATAGAGTAGTATCTCTGGTCTGACACCTACTGTCCACCTACTGTATTACACAGTGGGTGGAAAAAAAGAAGGGTTAACCACACCCCTTAAGGCAAAACCACACCCCTCGGGGGAGTGGCCCCCAAAGGTACCTATGAGCCAGTGCCATCCATAGGTACTTCTCTGGAGGGAAGGAAGGGAACTGGACTGTACATGTGTTTTAAGTATACACTGTTTTTGAGGCGTTTTTTTTTTTCAAAATCGGTGTATAGCATTTTAACCCATTTTGGGGCGGGAACCCCTTTTGGTGTTAGCATTATGTCATGCTTTAGCTATTGAAAAATAGCAGATCTACAAGCTCATAGCACGCCACCGAGTGGCGTGCTACGAGCTTGTGGGTCTGCTATTTTTGAAAAATCGAAGAACGACTGACATAGAAACATGAACTTTTTCAGAAAACTGTCAGGATGTAGAAGACATTTTTAGAATCTGATCTCAGGTCAGAATAAAGGACACCATTCTTACGACCGTCCAGTCCAGTATATGGACGTGTCTGAGATTAGTTTTGACGGGTGTCTGTCTGTTGTCATGGTGCCAGTATTGTGTCTGCAGACAGTCCACCCCGGGCCCCCCACTCCTCTCCTCCCAGCCCATTCCAGACTCCATCCCTCCCATCTTTGGGAAAAGCCAAAGCACACCAACCAGCCTGGCCCGTGGCCAGCGTGGAAGCTCATGGTTATAAGCCCTTTCTGGCCAAAACCTGGATTATAGTTTTGAGGCGACAATCATTGGACAGCACTCACTATCATTATACTCTATACAGCAGTGGTTCCCAAAGTGGAACCCAGGGGTCCTTGAGGGAGTTCCAGGGCAGGCGTCACCAGTTAAATGATGGTTATTATAGGAACCAAATGGACCCTTATATGGGTCTGTATAACTCAGAGAGTGTACAAATGGAACCAAACCAAAACCATTTTGGGTTTGAACCCATTTTGGTGTTAGCATTGTTATGCTTTAGCTATTGAAAAATAGCAGATCTACAAGCTCATAGCGCGCCACCGAGTGGCGCGCTATGAGCTTTTTAGAAACATAGCTTTTTCAGATAACTGTCAGGATGTAGAAGACATTTTTAGAATCTGATCTCAGGTCAGAATGGGTTAAATTAACATAGGGGTCCGTAGCCTTTAATTCATGTCTGGGGGGTGGTCCTTGAAATGATACGGGTTGAGAATCACTGCTATAGTGCTGTAAAAAATGGGAGTCTTATGGGGTCCGCGGGCTAATTCATGTCAATGTGGGGGTCCTCGAGACGTGAAAAAGTTCGGGAACCCGTGCTGTATACAGTATGGTAGAACTGGATTTTGCCATTTACAGTACAGGGACAACAAATCTGTCATGTTATACAGGAGACATTGGAGATGTATGCCTCTTGCAGTGTTGTTTTTGGCAGCAGATTTTTATTTTAGTTTTAGTCATAGTCTCTTGAATAGTTTTCATCTAGTTTTAGTCTAATTTTAGTCACCCGGAATGTGTTAGTGTTAGTCTAGTTTTAGTCGACTAAATGTCATGAGATTTTAGTCGACTAAATCTACAGTTGATTTAGTCGACTAAAATGTGTTTTGGTGGGCCTTGATGCCGTTGTAATGACTGTTTTTACACTTGCTGAAAATAGCCGATCTACAAGCTCACAACGCGTCGCACTGCGACGCGTTGTGAGCTTGTAGATCTGCTATTTTCAGCATGCAACCAAGTGTAAAATGACTTATACTGGATCTCTCGTCCAATAGTCCCTTTCTAACATTTTAGTCTAGTTTTTATTTGTTGACGAAATTGTCAGTATATTTAGTCTTAGTTTTAGTTATCGTAGCTTAGTTTTCATTTAGTTTCCATTTGTTTTTGTCAGTGAAAATAGGTAGTCGACGAACATTTTTCGTCTTAGTTTTAGTCGACGAAAACAACACTGGCCTCTTGCTTCCTATGCGTACAGTATACAGTATATCACACAAATCCAGTCTGTGCTGCGGCTATAGAAGTCTCAAGCGACGGCTATACTTGAGCATTCAAAGTTGTTATTTCGGGAGGAGTTCTCCAAAGAAGAGGAATGTCCTCTTTTGTATAGCTTCATTGTTGCAGCTTATTGTGTCATAAGTAATTCTAGCTGACTTCAAAAGGGAGGGCGAGCTATGGGCGCAAGTGTAGTGGGTTGTGGGGAAGTGGTGGAACAACACAAAGCGACCTCTCCGATGGGACTGCGGAATGCACGGATATATTCTCTCACCAGAAAAAACACCTGAGGAGTTTGTTTCCCCCCCTCTATAGTCTTCCGCCAAATTGACGCGTGACCCAAATTTAGCAAAATATGAACTTATAATGCAGGAACCCGATGCCAAACCTGACCTCCCTCAAGTTTTTCCGACGCATAACGTGCGCAGACACTGAGAGAGTGTGTTTGTGTGTGTGTGCGTGTGCGCTTGTGCGCGTGCATGTGTGTGTAATGAAAGTTCACGTTTAATGGGTTTTGTAGGAGCGAGTGGGAGCCCGCACCAAAACAGTAACGGATAGAAATGGATCATATTTCCGGGTTTCCGTGTGTTTTTCTAATGAACCAAAGCAATATATCAGAATTAAGGATAATCTGGCCCTTTTCAATACTGGCTAAGTGGATTTGTGCGAGGTTGTGTGTAGGAGAGACCGAGAGGCTTTGTTTATTCTTCAGGGGTATCCGGCTCACGCAGGAATATACCTGTATACCGTACTATGTTCGGGGCACCTATAATGCTTATCATCTGACAGATGTGCCAGATGTGTCCTCGGATCAGAGTGATGAATCGAGCCCCCGAAATTATCACATTCCGACCAGGTCTGGGGAGCAGACTCAATGGGCCCTTCTTTTAAGGGTGCCACTTGTTTTCTCATTGTGTGTGTGTGTGTGTGTGTGTGTGTGTGTGTTACTGCTCGACGTTGAAGTGTGCCCGGGTTTATTAAGAAGAGAGCGTGGGAGTGGGAGAGAGAAAGCGAGGCAGAGAGAGAGACGGAGATTGCACGGAGAATAAAGGCATTGTTTAGCTGGAGTCGCCGGCAATCAGCAGGAGTTGGACATGTAGGGATTGTTGGCCCGGCCTGGAGGTCGGGGGTCCATACTATCACTGTCTCCTCCACTGCAGAGCTCTCCACGGGGGAAAGAGTGCCCTCTGCCCCCCCCTCCCCCCTGCACTCCCAACACATCCATCCACAGCCCTCATATATACCTCCTTACACACATTCCTCACATTCCCGCGCCGCTGGCCTGTTGGCCCTGCCATCCCGATCTATCACACCGTGGGAGGAAGGAAGCCGATATATCTCACTCCGTATTGGTGATAAAAAGTCAATGAATTCGCTTTTAGAGGGAACGACGTATATAGAAGTGGACGATTCCGTGTATGTATCTGTGACGAAAGTCAGGAAAAGTTGGCTGACTGTGATTTTTTCTTTTTTGAGAGAGGGGAGTGCATTTTCCGGCAGCGGCATCTGCTATAGGGAACACCCGCGGCAGTTGGTAGTGTTTCTCTCTCTCTACCCCTAAACCCTAAACCTATGACCATAACCACAAGCACGACGCAACGCATCAGCCCAACACTCTACCCCAAACCCTAAACCTATTAACCATAACCACAAGCACGACGCAACGCATGGCATCAGCCCAACACTCTACCCCAAACCCTAAACCTATAACCATAACCAGAAGCACGACGCAACGCATGTCTGACCAAACGCACTGCCGCGGAGGCGAGCGGCAGTCGAGTGTCATTATCCTCCCCCCAGTTTCCCCGGCAGCTGCCGCCCATTCTCCCGGCTGTTACCGGCAGTTTACCGCGAGATGGAGCGGCATGTGGGGGGTGACATAATCCTCCGGCACACGCTGCCCCTCCCTCCCCCCCCCCCGGCAGCATCGCCGCCGTTGCGGGGTTATGCCACTCGCTGCTTCTGTTTTCTTTTCCTTTTGAGAATCATATCAAAATGTGAAATAAACAGATGCCTCTTATGTGAGGAAAACATTTTAGGAGACGTCCTTCTAGCGCTATATGGACCAGAGCTAACCAGTGTGGTTGACTGTGGTGTGTGTGTGGGGTAGAGGGGGGGGGGGGGCATGCGTTAGTCTGACGGTTAAGACTAAGGGTTATTGGGACATCGGACTAATGCTTTGCACCTGTGTGTGACTGTGTGTGTGTGTGTGTGTGTGTGTTCATTTGTAGCAGTTAGCCGCAATCTGCAACACTAGATTATTGAGCAGTGCCTCCGCTCCATTACGCAGCTTGTATGTATGTATGTATGATGTATGTATGTCTACGTACGTGTATGTATGTGTACGTATATATGTGTCCCAGCACGGACACACCCTACAGTGGCCAGTATAGAGTACAGCACAGCGTAAAGTTGCACAGACTACACACAGTACAGTCTACAGTACGAGCCCTGGCCGGGGACCACCCAGGGACCCCCTCGAGGACCCCCTCGAGGACCCCCACACGGTAACTCTGTCATTTCTCCACCGTTTCGGACGTGGGAAGGCTCGCCCACTGGGCCGGCACCCTGGCCGCGTTCATGGGGGCCATGTTTGTTCCGGGACGAACATGGCCCCCTAGAGTTGAAGATTCACTTTCAGATTGAAAGACGATAATTCAAGCTTACCCTATACAGCTACAACGCTGGTGAGTTTAATGTCGTTTAATACAAGCGGAACAAGTTTGACACTTTTATGGCCCAGTACTTTTCCCACAGCTGCTCAGTTGTTACTCTCAGTGTTAATGAACCCATCAGTCGATAACAGTCAATGACATCATTATCAGTATTCACGCGGGAAATTGTCAGTTTCCTAATTAAGTGGATCGGAATTAATCAAACAGCTATTCACCCTGGCTGTGCATTGGAGGAGGAGGCTGTATCACCCAAACAAAACACCATCGACACGCACGCACGCACGCACACACACACATGCACGACACAGTGATTTCCTTCATCTAATTATGAAATTAATTAAAACTTGCCTAATTAACCAAGCAAAGACATAGTTATGATATGTGTTTATATTTGTTACATTCTTAAAAAGCCACATTCCAGTTTAGCAACAAGTATATCATGGGATTGCTGCCCCAAATGAATTGAACGCGCACGCACGCACGCACGCATGCACGCACACACACACACGCGCACACACACGCACACGCACACACACTCACTCACTCACTCACTCACTCACTCACTCACTCACTCACTCACTCACTCACACACACACACACACACACACACACACACACACACACACACACACACACACACACACACACACACACACACACACACACACACACACACACACACACACACACACACACACACACACACACACACACACACACACACACACAGTGTGCGTGCTCTGCTCCTGTATATGTGACCATTTGGCACAAGCATAGATACTTGGTGAACTTGATAATGGTCGATGTCTTTTTTTGGTTTTCTTGATGATCTTTCAGTATATGCACATCTTATTAACGTGTGCTGTGTTGCCATGTGATAGCAACGGAAATTACATTGAGTCTATTTTACCCGTGGTTAAAGAATTGCTATAGTTCCTGCACTCCAATTGTTATTTCTGTGAGGAATATTGTGATCAGTGGAATAGTTGTTGGTACATTGGTCTGGTATCTCAGGGGGCCTGCTTGGGTCTGCTGGAAGAGTGTTAGCATATCAGAGAGAAAGCATGACAAAAAGAGTCCATGCGTGAATTTAATCCCTCTAGTCATATTCAGCCATGGGATAGATCTGAGGTTAAGGGATTACTGTGTCAGAAATATGCTGAGGATATCTTAATCTGCTGTTAATCATGAGTAATTTTAGGATCGTACGAGGCTTTTCCTTCTCAATTTAAGACTTACCCGTGACTTGATTTGTCAGCATGGTCGCCGTTCCGTTTGGACGGTGTTGACATTCATAATGTGAACCAGAAGCTATTCATTTGAACAAATTAATTGAATGTAGGAGCAAACATATATATATTTATTACGTGGCTTTGTTGAATGCTTGATTCTGATTGGTCCAATCGCTGAATTCAGTGGTCTGTTATTTCTGGATAATGACCGCTCCGCTCTATAACAGACCCGCTGCCTAATCAAACCCCCTGATTTACTGCTGTTTCCAATCCAACATGGCAGCCATGTAAAAAAAACATCTGAGCGAGAAATAGACGAAGCAGTATACCCGAAAATGGATTCTATTTGATCAACTCACTTCCTTGTTTTCCGACAGTGCTCTATAGCCTGGCAGCTGGGCAGACGCAGCCAGCGCAAACTTATGGAATATTAATTTTTTTCAATTTATTAATTTATGTTAGGCAGCCATGCAATAAGCGGGATAATATCTAGCTAGGTGGTCATTGTCGGGATATTATTCCAGCATAACGCGTCGTGCTAATAAATAAGTTGATGCAGTAAGTTGTCTGTCTCTGTTCCCTGGAGTGTCCCTTTTTTTCCCTTTTTGATGTCTATGCCTGCTAACTAGACTTGCACCTCCCACGGGTCTTTTTGGATGTGCAGTATGTATATATATATATATATATATATATATATACACACACAAGGCTTGCAGGCATTCCACTCAATCAATTGCCTAACAGACAAAATAATGTAATGGGCCCCCCCCCCCCATTACATTATTTTGCGAACACATAACCCAGAGGTACTGCAAATATATTCTATAAATAATATGATTGTATGTGTGACATTGGAGAAATACCTTTCCACCAGAAGGATGGGATGAATCCAGGAGGATGGATCCAGGCTGTTCTGTTCCTCTCAGTCAGCTCAGCTGCAACAGGTTTCCTGTGCGGCTTCTGTCTGGAGGATGCTGGTCGGTTTGGCTGTCGCCAGTGGTGTAAAGTAAATGAGGAGATTTACTTAAACTACTACAATTGTAAGGTATTTGTACTTGAGTATTTCCACTATTCAGTACCCAGTACTTCTACTCTACTACATCTTGGATCCAAATTATTTATTATTATTATCATTATTATTACAAAACGTACATTAACTACTTCAGCTCTTGTACAGTATATAAATAGCAGCCGATATGCGACGCATCGCGAGAAAGATTTGCATAGATTTGAAAACTTAAAATGGGACATTCTGCATAGTGACTACTTTTCCGTTGAGTACTCTAAGTACATTTTGGTGCCATTTATGTTTCTACCTCAAGCAGATTTTGAATTCCGGACTTGTACATGAGTATTTCCGTATTAGCAGTATCGATACTTTTACTTAAGTAAGAAATGGGAGTACTTTTTGTCGTTCTTGCCCTCCGGCTCCAGACCAGTAGCTCAGTTGATTGAGCGGAAAAGTAGCGATGGAAAAAAGAGAAAAATCACCGCTGCTGTCCCAGAGTGCACTCTGTCTATGAGCTGCCTGCGTGGCTATACCCTGTGGATGTCTGGCACACTGACCTCCTTAAGAAGCCCCCGCTAGAGAGAGAGAGAGAGAGAGAGGTTTGCTTGAATCCTTGCAGGTGTCTGTGCCCATGTGCAAGTCTGGAGCACGAGCACGTTTGCGTGTGCAGTTTGTCCATGCGTGTACAGTATGTTTGTGTGTTGCGCCTTGTGCACGTGTGTGTGTGTGTGTGTGTGCAGTACATCGGCACTCATCCACCATCATCTCATGTCGTAGCTGATATAAATAATTCATCAGGCACTTGAGGCCCCGGAGCAGGAGAGCACTTCAGCGATGGCCTTTAGTCACTCTCTATACAAACATTCATTTATATCCAGTCTGCGCGCACGCACACACACACACACACACACACACACACCCACACACACACACACACACACACACACACACACACACACACACACACACACACACACACACACACACACACACACACACACACACACACACCACACTGCAACAGGTACTTTAATATGGCACACAGGGGATCAAGGGGGAAACGCACTCTTGAGAGTCCAGAGTCAACGTCGTCATGTTTTGCAAGTGTGTTCCCTGTAAGCAGTGGTGTGTGTTCAACTGCAAATTCATTTTCTCTTCTTTTTGATATTTCTGAGGGCTTTCACCTTTTTATTTTTATAGAGGGATAGGTATACAGTAGGCTGACAGGAAATGGGGGGGGTGTGTGACATGCAGTAAAGGCTGTCGGGATCGGGAGTCGAACCCGCGGCCACACTGCCAGACCGGATCACCAGCCATGGTGCACAGACGGCTATACGCCAGCCACCCGGGCCTTCATTTTCTCTTCTGATGGCGAGGAGGATAAGGAGATCGAGCCACCGCCGGTTATAGTTTCAGGCTATACTTGGGGTCTATACTGTCTGCTCTGCATTGGCCACACCTTGACATGTCATGGCGGTTCGGGTGAGAGAGAGCAGGCCGAGGTGAGCAACCACACAGGCGGGGATCGGAGGAGAGAGAGAAGGAGAGACGGAGGATCAGTTGCGGGGGGTCAGAGGAACGCCTCGACTCCCGAGGAGTGGCGGTAGAGAAGTGTCCGGCAGCACCTGCCTCATTAACGTCCACCCCCCTCCTCCCCGCTTTGACGTAACCCTGCCAACCCCCCAAGAATATACATTAGCCGCGGGCCACATGCCTATGGGCCGTGCAAACACATTTGTACAAGTTTTTGTCGATTAACTAATTCAGAAAAGTGGGGCTTCATTATTCCGGCGCCCTTAATTGAGATAACAATGCAAATTTCCTTCATTAACTGTGACATGGACAATTTCTCCCGGAGCTCCGCGGGGACACCCATTATATTCAGAGCCCGCGGAGCAGGTTGCGAGGTGTCACCAGATATTCAAATGGCATGCTTGTTTAACCCATTCTGACCTGAGATCAGATTCATACGAGGTTTCCGCCGGACACACACTGGTCTGATTAACCAAATTCTGACCTGAGATCAGATTCTAAAAATGTCAGTCGTTCTTCGATTAAAAAAAAAAATAGCAGACCTACAAGCTCGTATCGCGCCACTCGGTGGCGCGATATGAGCTTGTAGATCTGCTATTTTTCAATAGCTAAAGCATAACATGATGCTGACACCAAAATGGGTGCCCGGTCAGAATGGATTAATTGCGGTAAATGTAGCATGTCCGGATAGGTTGTGGCGTATAGGAGGGATCCGGAGAGCGCGCGTGTTTGTTTTCGGAGTGTCAGGCGCGTGAACAGTAACACGCACAATGCTTTTGCGGGCCACCAGTGCGTGCGTTTGTTTTTGAGTGCTTTTGCGGCCAGCAGAATAGCGCACGCCCGAAGACGGAGCGGGGCTTTGGAGGTATATACAGTAGGAGTCAATTCAAGGTGTGCATTGTGCATGTGAGCATGCACCGGGGGCCGGGCCCCCCCCCCCCGGGCCCCCCAGGCAGCTGTTTGCGGGGCCCGACGCAAGTCCCGGGGGGCTCCTGAAGGAGTGTGTTGTTGGACTCTTGTCTTTTATGGCAGCAGCAGTAAACATGACAGGCTGTTTGGAGACCATCTGTTTCCAATGGCTGCCGCATGGTAACAGGGAGCCCAACCTGAGATGTGCTCAGTGTCTGTCTCGGAGGTAACGGTCCTGTCTGCATGCCTCTATACAGGGGGAATTCTGACAGAACGGGAGAGAGAGAGAGAGACAGGGAATGTCTAAGGAGTTGAACTTGGCATCTGCATGTGCTAGCCACAATCAAACAGCACCCCAAGGACCTCCAGGTAGCCCCAGCACGCACACACGCGCGCGCGCACGCACGAGCACAGACGCACACACGCTCACGCGCACGCACACAGAGAAGGACTTTCGAACGTATACAGAAACGTGTCTGCACATAGCAGCCAGGCTAACACACGCACACACACACAAACATGAGAAAAAAAACACCCATACTGTGTGTACTAGTGTATACTCACACAAAGTACAGCTCACACTGTAACAGTGCAATATTAGAAGAGGCAGTTCCCAAGCGTGACAGATTGAGTCAAGTTCTCTGTGGCTGCCGGCACTATTGTGTCACCCCCCCCCCCCCCCCCCAGCCCTCCCCAACACCTCCTCCTCAACCAAATTGAAAGGAAGAACGGTATGTCACGCTCCTCTTAACACATAGTCATTAATGTGTGTCTTTCTTTATACACTCACTTGTTCACCTCAGTCATTAAATCCTTGCGATTTTGCACATGCACGACGACGCTCGAATCAAAACATTTTGGGCTAATTTCAACGTGTGACTCGAGCTGATTTACAAGTCTCTCAGACTGTGGCACGGAATCGTTACAGTATATCGTATCGTGACGGAGCGTGTTTCCTCCTCTCTGTGCTGCGTTGAAAAAAGGGAAAAACAATACACACGGTAAAATATTAGAAAGGAAAATATGTACATTAGATAGAGATAGATAGACGGATGGTTTTCTGTCATTCTCCTGCACGTGTCATTTATTTTCCCAGTGATCAATGCCCTGAATTTCTGTCAAAGCCCCTCTCTTTTTTCTGCCTTGTCATTTGATTCTCCCCAAGCGGAGCGCGCACACTAGAGCTATTAAAAAGAGATGCACAGAGCAGAGGCAGCGGTCCAGCAATGATTATCACTCGGTATACGTTTACATTGAATAGGTCATTGAAACCCAACTACGTGGAACTAATGCGGGGCAGGAATAGGGTTCGGGTTCAGCGTCACTACAAACCCTCCGCTCTCTAATAAGGAAGCTCTGATTGCTGTTAAGTGGGAAGAGGAGAGCGGGTCCCCCTTCACTGATCCCTGCCGCGTCTGGAAGAAATCTCTCTCTGTGTGTGTGTGTGTGTGTGTGTGTGTGTATGTGTGTGTGTGTGTGTGTGTGTGTGTGTGCGCGAGTGCGAGTGCGAGTGCGAGTGTGTGTGTGTGTGTGTGTGTGCATCGACATAATGCCTTTCTGACGTGCTGTCACACCTCATATACGATGCATATACAATGAATTTCACATTCACAATTTGACTAATTTCTTTATTAGGTCATTCCCGCTGAGATCTCTTTCGAGTGCAGCTGTTAATATTAAGACGGTGAAAAGAACACGACATCGTCTGGCTACTGTATTGTTACCCTGTTCTCTCCCGACTGTGTGCCCAACAACAAAAGGCCTGATGGCGGTCAGTACTGTACACACGGCACACAATGAATATTGTGTTGTCTCTCTAATTGCACAAGGGACCAGCAATGTTGTGCCATATTTTCTTTTCTATTTTTCAATTTGTATTTGACATTGTGTCATGTTCCATGGCTTTATTTCCTGCAGTGTTTCTTTCTCTAATTGTTCAAACGTTCAAAGCGTTCATTCGTGACCAAGTGTAGGATTATTTTGTTCAACTTCTGTTCGTTCTAATTCATAATCGGCTAATTCATATATCAATAGCCAAGAAGAGAGTATTAATTAAAGTGTTAGTATTTTATTTCCTGCCAGGAATTTTAAAACGGAGATTATAATTTGGCAGTGCACGCAGTTTGGTTTGACCAATGACACAGAACACATTCATTAAAGGGTGGCGCAGAAATCCTGGCGTCATTATAATTATGATTATTATTATTAGTGGTAGTATAGTAGTTTCTTGTTATATTGAGATGGGCACAGTGTGGTAACAAATAAACCCTTCGTGATGGAAGTCACATTTAACCTTTTTCAATAGGATATCCGCTTTTAGAGGTCCCACTTATTGCCTTTATAGGTGCATATTTGTCCTGCACACACACTTCAATTCAACTCTGAGAGCATACTAATGTAACCAAATGGACCCTTAACAGGTCCCACTTGGTTACATTTGTACGCTCTCGGAGGATTTCACTGCCTATACACTATACCGGCCATGCGATTATGATTATGATTGTGGGAGTGTGGGATGCAGAAGGCCTCGCCATATGGCGGATGTCTCCTCGCCGCTGTGACAGAGAGAGGACCTGGGAACAGGCCACAGGGTCACTCTTTGACATGTGCTACTGTGCACTGCAAAAAGACAGCAACCGCACACACACACACACACACACACACACACACACACACACACACACTCAGAAGTGTGCACATACGCTGCATATAGTACGACTGTCTTCAATATTCCGTCTACTTACTGTGAAACAGCTGCTGCGCTATAAGAGGGTGATTTTTTTCTCTCTCCAAAGCTGTTGTTGTGATGACAATCAAGTCTTCTCTTCCTACACTACATGCATGTTGTGTCTCTAGTTGAGGTAAACACACGGTAATTGAGGCTCTGGTTTCCTCCTTCGTAGGTTTGCGTGTGGGTGCGAGCAAAGGAGGAGATGAGAGCTGATACTTACACCCCTGGCCTGACATGGTGGGAGCACACAGCAGCTGTTTGGCTTTTATTAAGGTAGGTGTGTGTGTGTGCGTGTGTGTGTGTGTGTGTGCGCGTGTGCGTGCGCACGGGCGCAAATTCATGAGCGTACACGTGTAAATCATGCACAGAAACACTCGACATCAGCCAAAATTGCAACACGCACACACACACACACGCACGCACATTAATGTTTGAGTCTACAGCTGAGACCATATTGTTTTTTAGACTATGACTAAGCAAGGATACTACAGATTTTCTGCAGTCAGAGAGAGAGAGAGAGAGAGAGAGAGAGAGAGAGCGAGAGAGAGAGATTGGTGGGGGATAGTCGTACTGTAGTAGTACTGTGCATGTGAATCCACCCCAACTGGATTTAGCCCGTATGAAGCGGGGTAGATCAAATATTGAGTGAGCTGAAGGAAGGGCATCATCACATCAAAGGCCTTGGATTGTGCGGCAGAGGGAGAGATTAAAGGAAGCCTTGAAGAGCTGGGTGAAGGAGACCAAAACCGTGGCGCTTGTATAGCTCCGCTCGGGCTCGGCCTCAGTCGATAGCTTGACCCACTGCACCGCCGCTCCTCCTCTGGCCGCCAGTCTCTCTCTCTCTCTCTCTAACCACAGATCTGTCTTCTCTCTCTCTGTGCTGCAGGGCTTCATGGGTGCAGCGTAGAAGAAGGACTCGCACCGCCGTGACCTTGAAGAGGAGACAGGTCGTGCGTTAGAGAGGGCAGAAGAGGAAGCTATATACTCCAAGGAACGGAACATCAGAGAAAATGCTCAGCTGGAGGAGAACGTGCTCTCGGTGAGTCAGCGAGTCCTCCTCAAAACACGCGTACACTTAATTTTTTTTGACAATCTCGCTCACGCGCCCCTGTTCTCTTTTCTGTTATTCACGTGGGTTGCACGGTCATGCCTTTCCTACCTCTTCAATTACTCTATGATTTTCCTCTCTCTCTCTCTCTAGCAGCTATGGCAGCTGCCATAACTTGGCTCCAGGGGAGGGAAAAAATTATAATAAAATGAAGGGACAAATGGAGGAAAATATTCCCCCCAAAAAATAGGCAAATAACCGCAAAAGATGTGCACTTGCCATACGTTAGCTTGTGCTGGAATGATGCCACTGCTCTCTAGCAAGCCAGCACAAAGCTGGAACAGCGTCAAAAGTCAAGGGAACAGTGAGTAGTGAACAAAGTTGAGTTGGCGCTGGTCCTGTCTCTGTCTGCCCCGCTTTGGCCTGGTCTGACTGCCTCGACCGTGAGCGTGCGACTGCCTCAACTTGGCTGGGTTTCCTGGGTGGTCAAGGTTATTGAGGGCCGGTTAAGCTCGTTTATCTGGAGCAAGAGAAGGCCCAGGTTGAAGCTATAGCAAAATTACAACTGTCTGTCTCTGAAGGAGGGCTGGACCTCCCCAATATAAAATGGTATCAGACAGCTGCACAACTACGATTTGTAGCAGCATGGTTAGAGGAAGATCAACCTTCAATCTGGCTAGATATTGAAACCGCACAGTGTGATTGTCCTCTCCGGAATCTCTTGTTTCTCAGAGATCCTACAACAGCAAAGAAATATTGTAAAAACCCAATTGTTTCCAACACATTAAAGGCATGGGCAAATGGCAAGGCTTTTGGAGGGTCGAGCCAAAGTAACATCACCTCTTACCTCAATTCAGGGGAACCCAGACTTTCCTCCTGGCCTTATTGACCATGGGTTTAATTATTGGAGAGATAGCGGCATAACAACGTTAGAAAATCTTTTTACTGGTCCTATACTCATGTCATTTGATCAAATACAACAAAAATATGACCTACATCGGAGACATTTTTTCAGATTTTTACAGGTGAGGGATTTCATTCTCAGACGCTATCAACTAATTCAACTACCTCTCCAATTGAGAGGGTGCTGAAAATGGGTTTCACTAGAGGGTTTATAAGTATTCTGTATGGCATGTTAAGATCCAAAACTTGGCTGGGTTTTAAATAGTGGGTGGATGGCGCTCATGAATATGTATTGGAGTAAGCCACATAGTTCCAGTGCTCTCCGCTCTGCCTCGCACACCCCTAACCTTTGTGTTCCTTTCACTTGTGAGTCCCTCATAAACCGGAGCTACGGTGTTCTTAGAACACATTTAAAGAAACCCATGAAGAGACATTGAAAAGTTGCTTATATAACTTGCTATACTGTACGGTGATTCAAGATCGCATGGATAATGCCTACACCACTATAATGATAATGAGTTTATTTGTATAGTGTTTTTATAAACAAGGCGCTTTACAGAATAAGGTAAAAGATAAAACAACATAATATAAAAACAAAATTCCACTGGAACTGAGATATAAAATAAACACTACATTTACTAGAATACCTAGAAAAGGACTTAACATAGAGGTGAGTTTTCACAAGGGATTTAAGAAAGGCTATACTGATTTTGTAAGCCTTAGATCCTCATTCTTCACGTAGCGTTTCACGCATAGACTGTAAAAAATATGGACAAAGCGTTCCGCGGGTCTAACATGAACGTAAAATGAAGCCTGTAATAATATGCTAATTCCTGATGTAAGTCGCCATCTTTCTAGATCCGTTTGGTACCAGCTGGCCATTGGCTGGCTCCGTTTTGTACCAGCTGGTCATTGGCTGCCCAGACAACGAGGCGGGACTTCCCCCCTTCTTCTCCGTTGGTTTTTATTTTGACTCGAGTGGGAGGAGAAGACTCTTGAGTGGGAGGGGAATCCCGATCATAGACTGTAACGGTAGCCACGCCCCTCAGAACATACGCGACTTTATGGTCATTTTTTTAATTAATGGGACCATAATTTTCCAAAAAGAATATTATGACATTATAAATGAGACTTTAAACTAGTGACTGGAAGAAGAAAGTATTCATGACCATGTTTATTAAGGTAATACAGTCTAGGTGAAGTTGGGCCAAAATACATGGGCCTCTATGGAGCTATGGGGCTTTTTGGGTCCAGTCCAGCGCCACAACAGGCCATTATATGAACTACCGATTTCAAATGAGGCTTCACGAAATATCTGTCTGACTGCCCCCCTGGTTTCACGGCAAATGCCCCTAGTAATGACGCAGGCCTGCTTGGGGAACGACCAAGAGAGCCCTGTATTCCTTGAATGTGCCCAGGCTAGTAAGGTCGGAGTCAGCATATCTGAAATATAACACTTTATTTAGAACAAACCCGAATCAAATCATAGTACAACGTACGTGTTCATTCAATTATTCAATCAAAGCAAACGGCATTTGCCTAAAATAAAAGTTACAAGCTAGTTACAAGGCTACAGCGCGTGCCAAGCCGTACTTGTATTATTACGAGTAACCTCGCGTCTCTGAGGACAGTCTGATGAGACCATGGGGGCAAGACGGGCAGTGGTGTCGGTAGGCCAATCAGAGGCAAGCGGGGCGTTACCATGTCTATGCTCGGACGTAGAATAGAATCAGGCGTTTCTACAATGGGAGGCCTGTGGAGGCTAACAACGGAAGCTAACGGAAGCGAAAAAAAGGTTCCAATTTAAAAATATATATTTTTAAATCAAATCTCGTGTTTCTCGTGGATGTCCCAGATGGTAATAATAGCTTTCCTCGAGATATGTCGTGGATGGCTTGGATTGGGATAGCACATTGCCTGCAATACAGGGTTTATAGTGACTTTAGCAATCACATTCTGACAAATAAAGAATCTGATTGAATACTCCATTAGGTTGTGCCATGTTCCATTTCACCATTTTTCTTTAGGATGTGGATATCAAAGGGATTAAAAGATTTGTGTCAATGCTCTGTAATCTTGGGAGAATCTTTGTCTGACTTGTGGGAATGATGCAGACTAAAGGCATTGCTGTTTAAGACTTAACTGACAGATATGACACACTCTAATCCAGGGGTTCTCAACGTTTTTGGCTGGGGACCCCCGGAAGTGCTTTGGCCGTGTCTCGCGACCCTCGTCCCCCAATACAGATTTATTACAATAAACTTAATAATAGCGAAGATACATCAAAAATTTATGCTGAAACCAGATATAATCATTAAGGAATGTTTATGCATGCATGTGTAATATTATGTAAACACTTAATTTCCATTTTCCAGCCATTCAGTTGCAATCTTTTAATTTTTTTTAAATAATTCGGCAACCTATGGGTTGAGAACTCCTGCTCTAATCCAGTGGTTCCCAAACATTGGGTCGGGACCCATTTGTGGGTCGCGGACACATTGTTTTATCTTTTTTAATTATTATTATTATTTTTTTGTTTTGTACATTTTCTAAAAACATAAAAACTAATTAAATCATTTTTCTCAGTAATGTCATGAAGAAATGAAAGAAAAATCAAATAAATTACATAAAACAAATGTTGAAACAAATGTTGAAAATAGCCTACAAGCTCACAACGCTCACAACCCTAACCCAACGCTTATGAACTTGTAGATCTGCTATTTTCTCTTTGAGTCCTGCAGGGGAGACATCACATTTCTCTTTGAGTTCTGGGGAGACATTACATTTCTCTTTGAGTTCTGGGGAGACATTACATTTCTCTTTGAGTTCTGGGGAGACATTACGTTTCTCTTTGAGTCCTTGGGAGACATCACATTTCTCTTTGAGTTCTGGGGAGACATTACATTTCTCTTTTGGGTTATGAGCTATAAAGTCTAATCTACTGTTAAACCATTGTTGGTTCTCAAAGTAGGGTCCGGGGACCCCCAGGGGTCAGATAAATGATAGTTATAGGCACCAAATGGACCCTTATGTGGTTTATAACTCTGGTTGCATTTGTACACTCTCAGAGTTGGTGGTCTGTGGTCTAATGCAGGAGTGCTCAAAGTGCCCCCTATATACAAATCAGCTATTTTCAAAACATCTTGACATTCTCTGAAGATTAAAAAAAATCCTTGGCACAAAATCTTTTCAGATGGTGGTCCACGGCCAAATATGCATTAATTGAGTGGTCCTTGACTCAAACATTTGAGTAGGCTATTCCATTGTCTAACCATGTAACTTATATCCAGCCCTCTCTCCACATTAGAGCCTATATGCAGCAGGATTTCATGATCGGTTGTGAATGATGCATCATCCCAAGTCAGAAGGCACAGAAGTAGAGAGCTAAGATCTCGGCATGTGTGCAATCTGCTGGGAATCTGTCACGTGACTGGTCCTTTTTGTTTTTAACTTCAAGCTGTGGGTGTGTGTGGGGTGTATATCTGCAGTGCGCCGGTGCGTATATGCATGCGTATGTCCAATATACTGTATGTGCCTGTTTGTGCACATATTGTATGTATGTGGCAACACCCATATCTTAAGTGCACCAGCTCTCCCCCACCCTTCTGCCTTTGCGTTTGGGTTTACTGTCGGCTCAGTAAGAACGTGTGCATCAATATTCTCCAAGTCAAAAACCTTGACTCTCTTCATATTCACAGACTCCCTGTCCGTTACCGCTGGACCTTGTTTTATGAGCCTTGTGTTGAAGGGGAAGTTCACCCAGACAATGACTTCATTTCTATTGTTTATGATGTGACGAATACAAGGAGAATGTTCGTTTGTATAACATTACTTTTACAGTGAATAAATAAATCCCAGAACGATGAAAATGTACACATGCATAAAAATTTCTTTCCCACAGTAAACGTAATAAAGCAACAAGTTGTGCAGACTTTTTTCCCTTTTGATTAGGGATACACGTTTAATCGGTAGCATAATCGGGAATAGGCCGTATCGACCATAAAAATATCATACCATCGGAACGGTCTCAAAATAATACCCATTATTTAATCGGTTTTCACCAGCAAAAATGTTTAAAAAAAAAACATCAATGAGTTCAATATAAATCAAAAGTGTCTATAGTACCTCTAGTCTAGAACAAAAGCCAAATCAAATATCAATAATCAAAATCTTAACAAAAAATAAACGTTACAATTTTCTACATTTAATTTGTGCACTTATCTTATTCTATAGTCATTCAGTTGTGGAAACAGACACTTGGAAAAGAGTATAGGCTATTGATTGATTGATTGAATACTTTATTAACAGGCTTTGGGCCAAGCCCCTATAGGGCCTAAGCTTGTTTCCATTGTGGTCCTCTGTATAATATCCGAATCGGTAAGAATCGGTATCGTCAGATATGACCCTGCAAATAATCGGAGATCGGATATGGGTCATAATTTCATAATCGTGCACCCCCACTTTTGATGTTATTTTGTCCTGCTCCAGCGCCAAAACGGGTGTGCTTAACCTTCTCGTGAACTATAGCTTTTTGTCTCAATCTCATTCCTATCAGCTTCCATATGGAATGAATCCACACTCCAAGCTTTGATTCATGCTCTCTCTTTTATTGCCTTTTTCCCCGGGCCGGCCCCAAGGGCCCGTCATCCTCTTCCAGGGGTCCGGCCCATTCTAAACTCCTGCCTGGCCCTACTATGACTACAGTATAGCCTGTCCACCCTGTTGCCCTGGCTGTCAGGCTTCTCCAGGCAGGCCGCGTTGACAAGGGGAGGCCACAAGGGCTGTCTGTCATGGGGTTATTCTCGGGGCTGAGACGGTTCAGCTGATTCGCTGACACCGGCTGGTGTGCGCGAGGGGCTGGAAGGGCGGGCGCTCGTTTGGCGGGGATTTATTGTGTGTGTGTGTGTGTGTGTGTGCGTGGGCGTGTGGGCGTGCGTGCGTGCATGCGTGAGAGAGAGAGAGAGAGAGAGAGAGAGCGTTTGGCGGAGAGTTATACCAGGGGTTAGCCCTGCCAGATGACAGGTATAAGAGAGGGGTGGGCAGAGGTACTCTGGAGGCAAAGCAGAGAGACAGAAACACAGGGCTGGCTCCATCCACACACACACACACAAATACACCCCCCCCCCACACACACACACACACACACACACAAATACACACATCCATGCACATACACTAACCTAGTTGAAGGACAATGAGAGGTGTTCGAGACCCCCGCAACACAGCTGGGAATTAATGCCGCGAGTCCCAAGAGAGGAGTGTGTTAATTAGAGAGTAAAGAGTAGAAATACTTGGGGAAAGAGAGCGAGACAGAGATGAACATGTATGTGGGTGCGTGCCAGCGTGTGTGCAGCAAACATGTTGTGCGGCCCTCACAGTTTGGGCCGCTATACTCTGCCCTCGCACCTACGGCGCATCGCACCGCTGATGATGGCTTTGTCAGCCATACCCATCTGTGTCCTTTTAGTACCCATATATGGGGGCGTCTGTTTCTGTCTTTCTATACCTGTGTCTCTTTGATGCCCATATATATGGAGATGTCATCAGTATATGCCCATACACTGTGTTGGAATCCCCACATATGGGCTTATTGTTTGGATTGGCGGTTCTTGGTCAACTGTATATCCGAATGATTCGATGGCGCGCTCGAGTCCTTGTCGCTGTTGGAAGTCACAGATTCCATATGCACATGACATGATTCTATATGCATATGACATGATTCTATATGCATATGGCATGATTCTATATGCATATGACATGATTCTATATGCATATGACATGATTCTATATGCATATGACATGATTCCATATGCATATGACATGATTCTATATGCATATGACATGATTCCATATGCACATGACATGATTCTATATGCATATGGCATGATTCTATATGCATATGACATGATTCCATATGCACATGACATGATTCTATATGCATATGACATGATTCTATATGCATATGGCATGATTCTATATGCATATGACATGATTCTATATGCATATGACATGATTCTATATGCATATGACATGATTCTATATGCACATGACATGATTCTATATGCACATGACATGATTCTATATGCATATGACTATATGCACATGACATGATTCTATATGCATATGACATGATTCTATATGCACATGACATGATTCTATATGCATATGACATGATTCTATATGCATATGACATGATTCTATATGCATATGACATGATTCCATATGCATATGACATGATTCTATATGCACATGACATGATTCTATATGCATATGACATGATTATGACATGATTCTATATGAACATGACATGATTCCATATGCACATGACATGATTATGACATGATTATGACATGATTCTATATGAACATGACATGATTCCATATGCACATGACATGATTATGACATGATTCTATATGAACATGACATGATTCTATATGCACATGACATGATTCCATATGAACATGACATGATTCTATATGCATATGACATGATTCTATATGCATATGACATGATTCTATATGAACATGACATGATTCTATATGCATATGACATGATTCTATATGCATATGACATGATTCTATATGAACATGACATGATTCTATATGCACATGACATGATTCCATATGCACATGACATGATTATGACATGATTCTATATGAACATGACATGATTCTATATGCACATGACATGATTCCATATGCACATGACATGATTCTATATGCATATGACATGATTCTATATGCATATGACATGATTCTATATGCACATGACATGATTCTATATGCATATGACATGATTCTATATGCATATGACATGATTCTATATGAACATGACATGATTCTATATGCATATGACATGATTCTATATGCATATGACATGATTCTATATGCATATGACATGATTCTATATGAACATGACATGATTCTATATGAACATGACATGATTCTATATGCACATGACATGATTCTATATGAACATGACATGATTCTATATGAACATGACATGATTCTATATGCATATGACATGATTCTATATGCACATGACATGATTCTATATGCACATGACATGATTCTATATGAACATGACATGATTCTATATGCATATGACATGATTCTATATGCACATGACATGATTCTATATGCACATGACATGATTCTATATGCACATGACATGATTCTATATGAACATGACATGATTCTATATGCATATGACATGATTCTATATGAACATGACATGATTCTATATGAACATGACATGATTCTATATGCACATGACATGATTCTATATGAACATGACATGATTCATGACATGATTCTATATGAACATGACATGATTCTATATGAACATGACATGATTCTATATGAACATGACATGATTCTATATGAACATGACATGATTCTATATGCATATGACATGATTCTATATGAACATGACATGATTCTATATGAACATGACATGATTCATGACATGATTCTATATGAACATGACATGATTCTATATGAACATGACATGATTCATGACATGATTATATATGAACATGACATGATTCTATATGAACATGACATGATTCTATATGAACATGACATGATTCTATATGCACATGACATGATTCTATATGCACATGACATGATTATGACATGATTCCATATGCACATGACATGATTCTATATGCACATGACATGATTCTATATGCATATGACATGATTATGACATGATTCCATATGCACATGACATGATTATGACATGATTCCATATGCACATGACATGATTATGAGCATAGCGTCTAATCTGTGGCTCTGGACAACTGGATCTCCGTTTTTGTTAGTCCTTGTCCCTTCTATGCCCATATATGGAGATCCCTGTCATCAGTACATGGCCATATGGGCCTGCCCCTTTTTGCGCCCATATATGGAGCCGACTGACTGATTTGTTTGCGGCTGATGCCATGACGACACATCAGGAATGTGATATATAATGATGTATGATGATAAGAGCGCCCCTCACTTCACATGAGTGTGATTCTTGCGACTGTAGGTCGCAGACATGCCCGGTTGGAGTTGGTTTTCCGCCCCCATGTGAGATTACTGGGCCCTAAATAGGCTGGCCCGAGCCCACGCCTGGCCTTACTAATTAGCACACATTTTACTAAATATCTGACTGTACCTCGTGCTGTTTACATTTGACTAAAACGTTTTCAATCAATCAATCATCCTCCAACACTGATAATAGCTTTGGGAATTTGTGTGTGTGCGTGTGTGCGTGTGCGTGTGTGTGCGTGTGTGTGTGTGCGTGCGTGCGTGTGGATGAGGTGGCGTTGGGGGGACTCTTGATCTCCATCACAGGGTCTCTGCAACATGCCAGTGTTGACGTTGGCCAAGCGACCCGGTCCAGTCCACTCATGTGGTGCCAGCGCTGTGGGCCTTAAAACAAACAGGCTCATGCAGCTTTCGAAGGCTTACGCCTGGTTTATACCGCACTGTGCACCGGTGTCATTCACCGGAAATAGCCGACCTATAAGCTCACACGGTAAAGCAGCTCGACGCGTTGTGAGCTTGAAGATCTGCTATTTTCGGCATGCGCCAACTTCCACCAAGTAATAAATCAGGCTTTCCAGCAGACAGGAGTGCATCAGCCTCACTATATCAAGTGTTCAACCTCGTTCTGTGGTATGTTTAAAGTTGCATTCCATAACTGAATAAAACTGCTTTGGTCAGTCTGTATTGTATACAATTATAACTAACACAATCCCACCCGTGTGAAGGGAGGGGCGCTCTTATCATCGTACATCATGGTGACGTAAAATTCTCTATACATTGTCAATGGGAATTGGAAAACTGGTGGTTGTAGTTGGTCTATCTGCTCTTCTAGAGGTATAGCATTAAAGCTAAAATGTAATTTAGACTCTGCTAAAGACGTGCTGTCCCTTATATCTTAACGGTAGACATTTTGGCGCCTGTGTGCAGGTGACCTGGGGTCAAATCCCAGTATAGGGCATGGAAGGTATCGATTGCAGCTTTAAAAAAAACTAGAGTGGTGCCGGTTTGGCACTGGCCTACTTGGAACGATGCAAGTTGTGTGCCCCACCAGTTAATATGTCCCTTTTATGCCCATATATGTCATGTGTCAGGCATGCCCAAATATGGAGTCTATGCTAAATTTGGGCCCTGCTGTCCAGAGCCCGGGCAGAGGCTTTTGTGCTGGTTCTGGACAACCGTGGGTCCGACAGACTCGACACCGGGCACTGCACTCCCTGTCGTGCTGTGGAACGCATGTGTCGAATTTGAAATCGGTGGATAAACGGTTCTCGAGTCACGTGGAAGACACACATACAGAGACATGGCACATTTATAGACAGATAAGATTAGTCAGGAGATAATATTAATAAAATATGGGAATACATTCCTTACCAATAATTTTCTTCACCAATGTGTTTGTAAAGGTATCTACTAATATCCCACAGTTGACAGCTGCTGAAAGTTGGGGTACCATCAACAACCAATATAAGGCAAAATGTTCTAAATTGCATTATTCTTTAAGTAGCATGTGATGTGTCAAACTAGGGGGTTTTCATTATTCTGAATCTATTCCAATCCAAGCATTAGTTTTGCACAAAAAACACTCCTTGTAGGCCGTGTTGTGAGGTCCCTTTTCGTTCAGGTCCGTTCCCACGGAAGGGGGACTACACAATTTTTTCTCCATAAAAGAGATTTATAGGTAGACAGTCTAAATAAAAAAGTTCTACTCGTCCGACGCTGCAGTTATTTTATAATCCGCGATCTAAAACGGGACTATTTCTTACAAGGCGTAATAATATGTGCAAGGGGAGTGGTGTGGTTTTGGTGGACCAAAACCACACCAATCGCGTAGCCGCTTTATTCCCTTGAGTATGCGCGTAACGTCTTCGTATGCGGAAGAACTTTTTGTTGTCCATAGCAACCTAGCAACTCACTGTTGCGACGCTGTTTTCATTCTCTAAACTGGGAAAATGGGAAAGAGCCGTTGTGCGATTGACTGTACAAACAGATTAAAAAAGAACTCGGAGCTATCCTTTTACAGACTGCCGAAATGTAAAGAAAAAAGAAGTAAATGGATCGCTGCACTTCGCCGATGTAGTCATGTTTCAGGGCTACATGGATTTGGGGGTGCCACTTTCACTTTGTGTCAGGTATGTTGCTTTTTTTGTAAAACCATACGTTCAATGTAAAAGGGCCTTTTCACACAATGTCCCGTTTTAAACGAACCTAACGGAGTTCTCTTCTTGTGGACCAATTAGTGGATTAACATAGTCCGTTACCCGGAAAGAGATCTGGTCAGGAGTAATTACTCATCAACATGTTACGTGAGTCCGTGGAAAGACTTTAATGTTAATGTTCTTATTGATCAACACACCCTGCAGTTACTGAATGTTAAGTCTCCATGGTTTCCCTCAGAATATCGTATGACACTGATTTATATGACACATTAAGAGTCCACTGATAACCACTACAGTGGTTTAATATCAAACTTTTTTTGTTTGTTTTTTTCAAGGACCCACATAACGTTTGATTGTTATTGCACAAATGGACTTACTCTGAGAGTGTACGAATGGAACCAAATGGACCCATAGTGTCAGAGTTACAGACCTGCATGTGTCCATTTGTACACTCAGGCTGTAAGGGTCCATTTGGTTCCATCTCTCAGAGTTACTGACCTGTAAGGTCCATTTGGTTCCTAAGAAGGGTCCATTTGGGGTCCAATGGGGTCCATTGGTTCCATTTGTACACAGTTACAGACATGCAGGCTAATCCTCTCTCACTCTAATGCCAGACTGGCATTAGAGTGAGACACTGGCATTTCCAGTGTGTGCCAGTGGTCACCCTTAGCACCCGTGGTTAAAGCTGCCTACCCCTGCTCTACACCAACAATGTTGTGAGCTTGTAGATCTGCTATTTTCTGCAAATGTTCCCTCCAGAATAGGGATGCTATTGTTCCAGTGGTTAATGTAAAAAAAATAATCTCACAATGATTTGGCAGCCCCGTCCCGGATGAGTTTGTTTTGAGGCTGATGTCTGAAACAGGACATATGTGAAAACACCCCATATATGTAAACAAATTAATATCATATTTCTAGTAAATGTTTTTGTTGTTTTTGTTATTTAAGGGGAAAAGAGTGATGATCCTCTACATCCTGACTACGTGCCAAGGTTATTTGGTTTCACCTCCATCACTGATCGAAGTACAGCAGAGGTACAGACTGTTGTTGAAGTCCCAGGCATTGGGGTCCAGACAGAGGAAACACAAAATGACATTGCCTCATTACATGAACAGATTAAATCTTTAAATGCTGAATGTCAATCACTTAGGGATAAAGTCAACAAATTAGAAAGTGAGTTGAAACATCGTACTCTTGATCCTTCAGAATTTGATGACAGCAAAATGAAATTCTTCACAGGACTTTCATGTTGTTGTTCAATTTTGTGTCACCAAGTTTACCACCTCCTGCAAAACAGTCACTTAGTGATACTCAGAGACTTCTGCTTACACTGAAGAAGCTGCGCCTCAATCTGTCTGAGGAACTTTTAGGTTACCTCTTTGGCATTCTTTGAGTCAACTGAGGTAAGCCAAGCAGGTTCATCTTGGCAGCAGTTTTAACCTTGACCAGTCAACTTTCAACACACTGAGCAAATATGTGTGCTACCTGTATGGCCAATCATCTGCCAAAAACGTGAATGATGCAAGGTACAAATCATTCTGTACGGCATCATCAGCTTTGCCAGAACTGTACATTCCCCCAACAAGTGATGCTCTCCACCAACATTGCAAAAGGGCAAACTACCAAGCAGCAGTGATGAGACGTTCTCTGACTAGTAGGATGTGTGCTCCTTCACCCATTGGCAGTGGATGGGTCATGGAGGATGGGGAGTTAACAGTACAATGGATGACTAGAAATCCTGCCCCTGATAGTGTGTTGCAGGTAGTCCACTGTAATTGCAAAAAAAGCAAATGTGAGACTGAAAGATGTTCATGTATGTCTGCAAAACTGTTTTGCACTGATTTATGTCACTGCCAGGACTGTGAAAATGTGTCAAAGGAAACAGAAGAAAGAGGTAGGCCTACATGGGATGATGACTCTGATGAAAGTGATAGGGATGAGTAACCCAACATGTTACCATGTAGGCCTACTACTTTTTTTTTTCAACAATTATTATGCATTTGTATGTTATTTTGTATTTTCAATTTTCATATATTTCCTTGGCCGGGGGGGTGGATGTACAGATGCTGTGACCCTTTGCTGTGACCCACTTGTAAATAAATAAATGTTTCATACCATATGTTGTAATAATTCTGACCTCTACTACTTTAATTCTTAGTCTTGTCCATTTGTTGCATTATTCCAATTTAGGGGGCGTGGTAACATTTTGATAGATTTTCTGCCATGTTGGTCCAAGGTGCCCTGATTTTCTTTTCTACCTTTCATTACACATTAGGATGAGACATTTTCTATGTATGAAACATAAGCTCTTGACACAATTTACTGTGTAGGTTTCATTGTACTGTGTGGCAAACACTTAAGTTGAAGCATATTCTTTAACAAATATGCTACATTTCATGATATAAATTCACATATGACTGAGTAAACTAAAGGCACCAATACTTATGTCAGATGTTATGTATATGCATTTGACATTTGAGAAAAAAAAATTGTTGCCAAAAACACATTTTACAAGCAAAAACAGCAGCACACGATTTTCGTTTTTTGGTTATAAACTGTTTATACATTTATGGCTATAAAAAAAAAACAGCAGGTTTTTATGAGTAGAACTTTTTACCCAAAGTCTAGAAGGGTATTATCTATGAAAAAATGCATTGAATGCGTAGTTCGCTTGACATGGGAACGAAACTCATTTTCTAAGCACTTTTTCATGGGTCCCAACACGGCCTATTGGGCTAAATTCGGCCATTGCCACTTGCCCAAATATTCCCAAATGTGCTGACCTCATCACATTTGTGATGACGGCTATGGCCGTTTATCATGCAAAACTAACGCTTGGAATGGATTCAGAATCATGAAAACCCCCTAGTTCGACACGTCACATGCTACTTAAAGCATAATGAAATTTAGAACTTTTGCCTTATATTGGTTATTGAGGGTACCCCAATTTTCATCAGCTGTCAAAAATTCCCCTAGCGTGGTTGAATAGAAGCCAATGTGGGATATGTTAGTAGACACCTTTACAAACACATTGGTGAAGAAAATTCTTTGTAAGAAATGCATTCCCATATTTGACATTATTCTGATAATATTCCCTGACTGGATATACATGAAAGAATATGACATTATGGTTCTCTATTTGAAATTACCATATACAGTACTTTGACATTCTTTGATTGTCTGCTTTTTCACCTACACATCAAAAGTAATCAATTACAGTGAGAGAGAGCTCCCTCCGTATCGTCTCTGCTCTTACCTTGGACCCCAATTATCATCCTGAGAGTTTTCAAATGTACATTAAGTAAATGGCAATTGCCTTTTTTTTCTGCATTGAATAATAATAGCAGCATTCTGGCACTGCAAATGAGACGGGGATTAGCATTAGTATGCTTTTAATTTGACCCTGGGCTCCACTTCGCAATCAGATCCGAAGCCAAGTCACTTAGCCTTACGCGAAGGATTAATGACGGCCATCTAAAACAATTTGAGAGCCAATCAGTTTAACGGAGGAGGGTAAATCTAATATGATAATTTATCTGCATCAACGGGACTCGCCTAGCGGGGAAGAGTATGCTAATTGCGCGACCCTTACCTAGTGAGTGGATGCACACAGCTGGGCGTAATGGCTGTATCACATGCTATTAGGGAACTTTGGGGGACTTTGGAGTTTGCCGAAGCCTCTTCTCCTTGGAGGGTGATAGGAAGTGAGCCCCCCCTCCCACCGACACACACTGAGCCTCGGCGCCGCTCACCCTCAGCCCCTCCGTCTCTAAACCCCATAATGCGCCCGCGCGCCGATGACATGACAGCGAGACGCAAATAAGTGCCTGTAATGGTATCAGATGGAGATGTAGGGGACATGGTTTTTAATGTGCTCGGAAGGCCTCCCCGCGGGACTGCCTCTATAGAACATCAGTTACACTGTTACAACAATAGTCTGTTAATTGATTCGTTTAATTAGCCCGGAGACGGAGCTAGTGCCGCGGCCTGTTATACTGTATCATAGAAGGACCCCCCCTACAGTGCTGCATGGCACCGTCTCTTACCCCCGCACCACTCACACACTCCCATTAAAGTATAATTATATGTAAATGCAAACCATTAAAAAAGAAAAAAACCTTTTGAAGCTGACCACAGAAAACAATATTGACTTCCAATTCCTCCCTTTCTTAAGAGACCGGGGGGGGGGGGGGGGGTGGAGGGGTTTGGAAGAGAGGGTTTTGGAAGCCGACAGACAGATTTTAAGATGTATTTCAAATCCTTTCCCCCTGCTCCTGAAAGACAAGCAATTACCCAGCGCCTTTGATGGAGAAGTGACACATTCTGCTGGAGACTTTGGGTCGTGGGGAGCAAGTGGGTGGGGTGAATCGGGTGGGCGGTGGAATCAAGGGGCCAGTATGCGTGTGTGTGTGTAAAAAAAAAAAAAGTTTCTATTTAAACCGATTTTCCTCTCCACAATAACAGTCGCCCCACCGAAAATCCTATAGACTCACAAACCCCTCCCATTCACCATCGTCCTACGCCTTGTCTACCCCAACCCCAACTTCGTGAGGCGCCTTGGTGAGGAGTTTGGAGCCACGGGGCTGAGAGAGCGGAGAGCGGGGGGAGTGATTACAACTTCCTTCGGTGTGAATGGTGCAGATGTCGGCCTAGTCCTCAGTGAAGCGGAACAATGTGCTCAAAGGCGTCTGGGACACAATGGGTCTTTCTCCTTCGCCGGAGATGTCTCTCTATAGTGGCTCGCAGCGCAGGGGATCCTAAGCAGGTGGCACAAGAGAAGAGACAAGAGACGGCTCCCGGGCCCTTTCAAGTCCCTGCGCCTTGAAAGGCATCAGTGGCTACATGCGTGGAGCAGTCGCCTGCACACTGCTTCTGTGGTCAGACTGGGCATTAACGTCTAGAGGTGTCATTTAGCTGTGGATTAGCCAGGCTGCCTGTTCACTGGGGATTTTCTCCCATTGATAGGCCACTGGGAAAGGCCTGGTTTGATGCTCACTGGTCTCCCTCTCTCCGTCTCTCTCTCCCCCCTCTTTCTTTCTCTCCCGCTCTCTCTCTCTCGCTGTTTCTCTCTCTCTCCGTATGTGCCAAGGCTTGGTGGAAGATTGAGAGCTCTCTCACACTCGTGTGACAAGTTTGCGAGGACCCCCGCCATTCCCTCCCCTTGACTCTACCTTCCTTTCTGTCTGTCTCTCTCTCTTTGTCTTTCTCTCACAGTTAATGTTCTTACACACCGGGAGCGTGACTAATAAACTAAATATTTCACATCACACTATTCATTTTGGTGATGGCTCATTCATATAGGTTGATGATTGTTATCCCTGTATAATATTTGCGTTTAGTGTGGAGATACTCATGACACGTACACAGCGGTTTAAATTGATGTGAGTTAATCACAAGTCATGTAATAAACGCTCCCAGTATGTAAGGGTCTTTGTGCTAAACCTCCATCCCTTCCTATTGTCGGAATTGACAATTAGATTTATTTGACTTCTTGAAATAATATTATTCACCACACCCACTCAATATAGAATCTTTCTAACCTGTCAATATTATTTCATACTGCAAATATACAACTGCCATTTATTTTTCACTCAATTTGGGCAACAATGTTTACAAAATAAAGAAAATATGTATGTTTTGTTGCAATTCAAGAAATAGAGTTTGACCTACAATCTCACTTTCCTCTACACAAACAACATCCATCCATACATGCCTTGTATGGTTTCCTCCTCCATATGAATGGGTGAACCGTGAATTGCACAATCTATGTAAAGTGCCTTGGATAAAGGCGCTATATATAAATGCACCATTTATTTACCATTTATCATCCATTGTAAAGTGAAGAGGCTCTGGAAGAGCTATTTGAGCCTGTAAACAAACGCAAACAAAGCTGATTCCGACAATATAGAAAATCGCCAAACCCAATACTGTCGATGTTGCTATTTGGAAGAAAACAAAGATAATCGTGCGTCGGGGGATGTTGGTGATAGTCAATCTTTATTTGCATTTGTTTATGGGCTAAAAGAGTGCCTCTACTTCACTTTACAATGCATGTCAATTGGGAGCATATTTTGAATGATCCATTTCTAATCAACAGAGTGATTCTTTTAGATTTCTTTCCCACCTTTGTATAGTTGCATCATGACATGGTAACTGCACAGCCCAAAACTCCACCACAGTGATCTTGTCCTTTAATAATTAGGAGTGGCAATGTTGAAAGATGCAAGTAAGATACAACAGAGTAAGCCTAATAGCAATAATTATGTGTCTGCTTGTGAAGCAGGACAGGCCCAGGCAGCAGTGACAGAGCAGCCCGCTATTCTATTTAAACTTTTGCTAATTATTTTCCCCTTCCAATTTAGGAGACATGCACATGAATAATGTGAGTGGCAAAGTGAGTTTAACGTTATTTGACTTTGTTTAATGCAATAAGAATCTTTTCTGTTTGGCTGTATGGGTCATGTGATGATGATGTCAAGCACATACCCTCTCTTCCTGATTTGGACTATGGGACAAAAACAATGTCACCTGTGTGAAGTGAGGGGTGCTCTTCTCATCATTACATCATCTCATTCCGGCCAATCACAATTTGCTTCCTTAAATTTCCGTCTTCACTTTTATGCCCTCACTTTTTATTCCTAATATGTACTTTGCTCAGCCAATCAAATCATCTCAATTCCGTGCTCAGCCAATCAAATCATCGCTACGATTCACACAAACAAAGCTGGGCATAGGAGCGGCTAGTGCCCCTCAAACATATTGCCCTCGCTGCCCGGCTAATTACTTGCGCAAGCAGAGTTTTCGTTTTCGTATGTCGCCGTTTGACGTGCCAGCGTATGACGTAATGACTACTTGTGCTTGATATGGCAGTGGTGTCAGATTACATACATGTATAGGGGCATTACCTTTAATCTTCCCAACACTAAAACATATCGTCATTACATCACCATCGAAAACCAATTACACCCTGGCATTGGGTCCTTTAATCCACATCTTTATTAAGTCATATACCAGTTATACCCTGGCATTGGGTCCTTTAATCCACATCTTTATTAAGTCATATACCAGTTATACCCTGACGTCATATGCTGCTACGATGCATACGCATCAAACGGGGCATACGCAAAGTAATCACAGTATACCGCTAATCAACTTACAAATTACATACACATATACATAGAGGCATTTCCTTTAATCCACCCGACACTGATCGACATATACGTCACCATCGAAAGCCGTCACTCATCCGTATTAATTACAAAATTACGTAGTTCATTGTTGTTAATTACGTAACGAAAGAATGGATTTGAAATGCTTAACTATAATTACCTTCATGTTCCTTCATGTTCTTCAAAAGTTCTTCAACAGAAAAACATGAAGGTAATTCATGTTCTTCTTTCACAGAGAAGCTGAGATTTGACAGTTTGTAGCGGTCGAAAGTACTTGCTCTGCTTGTGCACTAGTAGGCCATTTATGGCCTACTTGTGTGCAACAAGCAAGTTGGCACTCGACAGAGTGCAGTTCTATTTACTGTATAGCTTTATTTCTCTAGTTCTATTTGCTCTATGTGCTCCTACAAAATACACATATTACTACTAAGGCAATGTCTTTACAGTCTCTCTCTCTTGTTTGTGCACTAAAGTAGAAACACCCTGCCCTTATGGATTTGGAGGATTTAATTATGGCAGCATGAGCATCCCACCGCGTGTTTACCAGGAAGTGTCCTCCTCTACGGAGCTGAATAATTTGCTCTCGTCTTCCACCCAACTGCGTGGCATTACCGCGGCATTCCCAGGCCCAGCGGAGAGCAGTGGGAACCAAATGAAGAAGGGTCACCTGGTGCCTCCTCCCAAGGTCTTGCAGAGTTAACATGCAATGAATAAATTAATATCCAATGAAGGGAGAGGGCCATCACTGCTTGCCCCGTGCTCTTGTGTCGTCTGGGGAGAGACGGGGGAGGTGGAAGGAACTAAATGCCGAGGTAGACGCTGTGAATTGACAAACAACATCAAAGGCCGGTAAAAAGTGGTGCCAAGTACTTTGCGTTGTCCCACTGCGCTCATTTGAGCGGAAGTGAATGTAATCAGTATACCTTAATTCTTTCGAGTTATTGTCTTTTTATTCGGTTCATCCTCAAATGCTGCCTTTGTCACAGTGTGAGCTGATTAAAGGGATTTGATTGCTGGAAGCAGTCTATTCGTGGTGGCAAAATGAACAGTGAATATTTGTATTTTGTGAGTGCATGGGGGTTGCTTTTCAGACCACTGTCCTTTACTGACACCAGAAAAGCTGGTAATGACCCAACAGTCCAGATGAATTCATTGTGTCCCAATGTCTTTTTCCATCCCCCCATGCTTAAAGTCCACCAGAAAGCACACGTATGTCTTACAGGAGGAGGTATGCTAGGCTACTGTATGGTGTGCAATGCAAGATGGTGGTGGCAGAACAATAAGCCGACAGCTTTACTTTTCTTGTATCTTTTGTCATTGAGGGATTTAATGCGTCATTGGCACACGTGTGCAAGAGCAAGGCCTGCTGGGCTGTCGCTAATGTCGCGGCCCCCTTGTGAGAGTACATTATCTCCGAGCCCTCCTATTATTCTGGAGCAGTCTTTGACTTCTAATGTGCCTATCTGCACGTCCCTGGATGTCTAGTGTCATTACCAACTGAACTAACAATCCATTATACCCATCTCTTGTCATTAGAAAAGCAACTAACAGTCCATTAGTTTACCTCTTCGTTTGCATGAATTGCAATTTGCTCTCTCAAAAAATAGTGACGGGAAATTGATCTCACAGCGTGTACTGGGGGCTACGAGTCACGTGAATGACACGAGTGGCTGTGACATCACCGGTAGGGGAGGGGAGGGCTTATCAAACAGACCAATCAGTGCTTTGTGTCGAGTGTAAACAGTGTAGTGGACAGAGGCAAGCCATATTAACCTCTGCCCTGTATCTGATATGATATTTTAAGCCTCTGCAATCACCCACACTCCCCTTTGATCCAGTGCCTGTTCATGGAAGGAGCCGGTGCCGAGCTGCACGTTAGTCCTCTCCTTACAGGAAATACCACAGCTTTCCGCCGGCCGTGGCGCACAATAGTACAAACGGGGAAAGATGAAAAGGGACAGGAGAGAGTCAGAATCTGACTGACAAAAGAAATTGCAATCTAAACATGTTAAATCAACAACGATCCACAATGGAGCCAGTGAAAGCAGCGAGAGAAAACGTTCAAAATGAAGTCTGGGAAACAAATACGTATATTATGTTCCGTTTGTGAATAAATATACTCAGCCAAGTCTAAGGCCTCCTGGTCAATTTATATCAATACAGATGAGAAATATACAGCTGAGCATATACGCATATCACATACCCAGCCGAGGCGAGGGGCTTGAGAAAAGGGCAGAGGGGGCGAGAAGCTCTATCAGCTGATCCAGTAACTGACCAAACAAAGCAAGCTTAAAGTGCCACTGCAATGAATACATTTATTGTCACGTGCAACCTTGTTGCCTAAGGAACTGACCATATCAAACATGGAAGAATCCTGCCAGCATATACCTCCTGTCATGTTCTCAGCTAACCCCATCCCAACACTGTTGGGAAATCCCAGCAAGACTACCATTGTGTTTGCCAGGGCAGTTCCTAATGACAGTACTACTGATGTAATGCCGAGTTTCAAATCAATCCCGTATGTTCTCGGGATATGCAGGCAGAGATTTAATCTCCATACAGTATAAATTATGCCTGTACTGTATATTGCCATATGGGTCAGATCGGGGGTCCAACCAACGTCACAACGGGCACTCCCTCAAGTTGGACGATTCTTGAGATTCACAAAGGACACTCACTCACTCACTCACTCACTCACTCACTCACTCACTCCCTCACTCCCATGCCCACTGAGATGTTGTGCATTCATCAAAGAATCAAGTGTACATATACTGTACTCTACCTATCCTATGGTGAAATATATATCTGCTTCCTTCAGTCCACGATATAGCGATTATGTCAATTATCTGAGACTCCATTTAAAATGTTCCAAAGTATTATAGAATCATAGCAAATCTATTAATAGTGGTCGTATTTTAAAGCCTATTGAGAGTCTCTGATATACTCTGAGTATTAAAAGATAGGCTAGCACTTTATTAACCAACTCTCCTCTCTAGGAGGCAGAGGGAAGCAAGTGCACCATGCGTCTCTTAGATTACACAGATAATGCGCTGCTTAAAATTCTATTTGCAGCAAAAGGTTTTATTCTTTAACTGCTAAGCATGCAGCAGCACTTCTATTGCTTTTTGCCATGAGTGTGGCAGATTTGACTGCAGTTAAAAACACTTTTTGCATATTGTTGCTGTCGGGAGGAAACCACCTAGGTTTTTGATTTTTCTTTTTTGCAGAAATCAGTGCTATTGCTATCTGTGTGTTGTTAAATATTGAACCAATTGAAAGTAGTAAAAAACGCTTCGGACAAAACCGCTTGACTCCAATGGACCCTCAAACTGTCTACTAAAGCAACTAACTCCACCACCTCTTCCTCTCTCTCATGCAAGTAATTAATAATATATAAAGTCACTCACAACACCAACTTTGATGAGGCAGTATTGCCTTGTTTTCAAAATACAAGGTTTTCTTAATTTCCTGTATATTTTTCATTTCCTGAAAAATGAACATTTTGGAGTTAGGTGGTTTCTTCCCCACAGCAGAGATATAATATATTTATTTATGGCACATTGAGTCATCTTGTGAGAAAAATAGCCCGGAATGTTTTGCCTCCGCGCTAGGATTTATCATAGCTACCAGAAAGTGCATTTTTTGTCATTAGGAACGAGCCACACAACCTTGCGTGATTCAGGAATGCTAAGCCTGGCTGTCTCCTTTTTCCCGTGTTTTGTTCCTTTTCAGAATGGCAGGTGCATGCTCCCCGCTCCCCAAGCCCCAGACGCGCCATAAACTTGCTGTATTTATGGGTGCTACCATCCGTACCCCACCAAAAAACAACAAAATCTGTTACTGTTTCCCCTGTTCTTGGGTCATGTTTGTGCGGTGACATCACCGTTGACTGATTAATCACTCTAATGGTCCATTCTTAGGCAAGGGGCCATTGTAAGGTCATGACCTTGAGGATAAAGGAAATGGTTGCCATGAGCAGGGGGTCATCCTTCTGGAGATTCTGTAGGAGAACCACGCCTACGTCACCTGCCACCACCTTGTCCTTGTACCCCTCGCTGTCCTCGCCCCTGATCTGCCATCAGCCCCACAGCAGAACAGTCAGCGGTTGTGGCCCCCCACGCTCAACGAGGCAACAGTTCAGCCCCGGAGAACAATAAAACCGTGTCAGTTTGCAGAGGGAGACACAGAGACAAAGTGAAAGAGGAAACAATTCGTTCACAACAGGACACACGGCTCGCCGAGGATAAACTGCCTTCAAAGATTCTGGGCCGGCGAATCGGAATAGTTTAGAGGTGGCGCACTTCAAAAGCTCTCACATATCGAACCATTTTTCCCTGCTATTCTTGTGGGCTGGATTTGGGGTTGCTATAAGTAGCCTGCATCCTGTCCCCGCTGTGGTCTCAGGTGGATAGGTTTTGTTTTGTTTTCGTAGCTGGGGCCAGTCCTTTAATGGCCCTCTGCGCTTCCACTGCTTCTGTTGGCATGACCAATTGGCTTGTTAGCGATGCACTCGTATATCATACCAGAGAGCAGCTAAACTCTTGTGTAACAAACTATAGCTCATCAGAGGGCAGTCTGGCCGTTTGGATCACTATAGTGCTGTAGACTAGAGCCACCAGTGGTCAGGGATCACAGATAGGCATTCGCCCTTGTATGTGCCTATAGTCACCTGTTTAGCATTAATATTTCTATTTGCAGCAGCATGTTGTTGAAATGTCACATTTGAACGAGCAAATATTGAACAATGACAAGGTGTTGGGCGGTGATAAGTACAATGACTTATTTTGATAGGGTACCTAGAAGCTAATGGGTTCTTAATGTCTTTAACCTGCACGACAGACGTCAAATCCTCTTTGTTCTCTCGTAACATGAGAACGCGTCTGGCTTTTGTTCTCAAGTGTCACTGTATGTCCCTGATCGTCCGGACCCTCCTGGATAAGTACTGGTTTATGAAGCTGCCAGTCTGCAACTTTAGTGGACCCTGCCCCGTCCGTCTGTCTGTCTGCACCCCCCTCCCCTCCCTCGTGTGTCTCCCTCAGCCTTTGTGTCTTTCTGAAACACCTCGGTCGCCAGTGACCGGTGGTGGTCTGCTGGTTACCTCGCGCTCCTCCCACTGCAGTCAAAGGCACACATGGTTCATTGTTGGAGCACCAAGCCTAATTACCATGGGCTGGCCAACAAGGGTGGCAGGCAAGCCACTTAGCGGAGCGAAATGACCTCTGCGGTGTAATTACCTGCTTGTTCGGCAGTCCGCGGTGGTCTAAAACTTTGGCCAGCATGCACCTCTGCAACTCCCCGGGCCCACCTACACACCTTTTGTTAGCCACCCATGGACCGCATTCACGGTCTCTGCACCCTCTGCTCCGCTTCCCTCGTCTCCATGCTCAGCGCTCCGCAACCTCCCCTTCCTTTCCCCTTAATGGCTTTCAACTTTGTCTGCCTTTCCTGCCCTGAACCGCAGGTCAGCCTCCCCATTAATTACAGCTCCCGGTGATTACGGGGTGAGAGGGAAAGTGGCGGAGTGTGTGGCGGGTCAGAACCGACCTACAGCCTCCACTGTTTGCTTAGCCGCATAAAGCGTGCTCATGTCATTGTTTCCTCCTGACCTTTGACCCCTGCTACCTGAAATGAATCAAGACGCTCACAGTCTATATACTGTCTTTGTCCATCATAAAGCACGCGTTCATTTTTATTCAAGGCCTTTTCGTGCACGTACGGTAGCACTCTGAATATTCTACACTTATAATGTTAACTTGTAATTGTCAATGCACACACTACATGTCTTTTATTTATTTTATTACCCTGTAAAAGTCAAGAAGTGCCTCTCCAAAGCAGAATACACACATATACTGTACACGGACGCAAGCAAACACACACACAAACACACTTGTGTGGCGTGCACAGATATTTTGAGGGCAGGTGCTTGAGTGAAAAAGGGCACTTTGTGTGTGGAACAGCCGGCTGCCTTAATAGTGTGTGAGACTTATAGATTTTGGGGCATAAATAATATATTAGCCAAAATGGATCGATGTCACCATGGGCCACATACTGTAGTGTACACTGTACAAAACAAAAATTTAATTAACAAACTAACTTTCAAAAGAGCACGTGTCTGTCCAGAGGGCAAACAGGTCAGGTGCTTTAGTACCACTTGGTGTCTTATCTGTGCACGCCCCTGCTTGCAACAGGCACAGTCTCATATCCTGATTGTGCAGTTGGTAGTGTGGACAATGAGGTTCGGAGAGAGTGAAATGTGCAAGGCAGCTTCCCATTATGAGATAGTGTGCATTACTGTAATCCAGAGGGTCTCCTGCTCGCTGCGGCATGTGCCAGGCTCCTAGGTGGGCAATCTCAGAGACAGTGGGGAGGCCCAGCTTATTTCTGGGCACATTTGGCATGGCCTTACATGGCTGTTAACAGGAGCTGGAAGTGGAACAGAAGTCATAAAAGAGACAGTTGGGGAAATCAAAAATGTGGGGACGTAAACTTTTTGAAGCGAATTATTATTTTATTTTTTATAGAGAGGTTGTGGAGGAATTGGACAGGTGGTGGTGTTGCTGCAGATTCTGAAGACTTAACTTTTGCATAAGATTTTTCTCTGGGACTTGGTATTGGTAAAACTACATTTTCATACTAGTAGGCATACTCAATTTCCCCTGACCGAAAGGATTAACAATACTTTTAGTCAAATCTTTGAATCAAAAACATATCAAATAAATAACGGTATGGGTCGCACACATTTTTTAACAGTTTTCGGCTATCCAGCCTTCATCAGTCACACTGATGAAGGCTGGATAGCCGAAACGTTTGTCTTCAAAAATGAAATAAACATTTTTAACTGAAGTCTTGGTGTGTGTGCGACCCATACCGTTATTTATACGATATAACATACAGCACTATGGTTCAGCAACAGACTGTCTGGCAGGATGCAGAGACAGGACTGAACGGAGCCAGACAAAGGGAGGTCTTGGATATGTTGTTTTTTTAATGGCTTCGCTGTCTCTTGATTCCACTGATTCGCTCGTGGGTTCTGTTGGCAGAACCTCCCAGGGCTTGGCCAGTCGGACCACTCGCTGGGGTCGTGCTGATCTTTGTTGGGGATTCTGGAAAGGCCTCAAGGCTCTCCCGAATGAGGTACACAAATCTGGAAGCTAGTCAAAGTTCCATCAGGGAGAGCTTATAGGCCTGTGAGGCTGGTGGCACTGGGTTGGCACGGGAACTCTGCTCTCCACTGGGAACAGAAAGACATGTTCTGTGTCCCGACAGAGATGCATATCACGCCTCATCTCAAGTACCCTCTGGAACAAAGCTTTCCCGCTGCTGTGCAGTGAGACATCCACATTAGGCATACATATGGGAACATACATTAGTAAAATGGAAGCAGCACGCACGCGCAGTCGCGCACACTACATTTTGTACAACAGGTGCTGGTGATGAGCGCAAAACAACGTATGTTGTACGCACGTCTCCAATAGACTTTTTGCATTCATGTCATTATCGGGTGGATTTTAGAAATGCACAGTGTTTTGATTGGCTGAAAACTGAATGTGATGTATGGTTATGTGTGATGATAAGAGCGCCTCTCACTTCACTCGAGTGTGCTTTTAGAGGGGTGCTAGCCCCTCCTATACAGCTTTTGTCCACACTCATATTGTGTGTGTGTGTGTGTGTGTGTGTGTGTGTGTGTGTGTGTGTGTGTGTGTGTGTGTTTTAAGAAGAATACCTTGCTTTATAAAAGTTGAGCATTTTTGGAAAGCAATTGGAAAGGATTTGGAGAAATCTGAATGATACCTAGTGAAAAAAACGTTTCACAAGCCTAGGGGGCTGTAGGGGTGACATGGTGGATGCATCCCATGGCCTAGGGGGCTGTAGGGGTGACATGGTGGATGCATCCCATGGCCTAGGGGGCTGTAGGGGTGACATGGTGGATGCATCCCATGGCCTAGGGGGCTGTAGGGGTGACATGGTGGATGCATCCCATGGCCTAGGGGCTGTAGGGGTGACATGGTGGATGCATCCCATGGCCTAGGGGGCCGTAGGGGTGACATGGTGGATGCATCCCATGGCCTAGGGGGCCGTAGGGGTGACATGGTGGATGCATCCCATGGCCTAGGGGGCTGTAGGGGTGACATGGTGGATGCATCCCATGGCCTAGGGGGCTGTAGGGGTGACATGGTGGATGCATCCCATGACCTAGGGGGCTGTAGGGGTGACATGGTGGATGCATCCCATGGCCTAGGGGGCTGTAGGGGTGACATGGTGGATGCATCCCATGGCCTAGGGGGCCATAGGGGTGTCATGGTGGATGCATCCCATGGCCTAGGGAGCCATAGGTGTCACGTTTAACCAAACTGGCAGACCCAAATGCAGACACGACAAGGAGGGCAAAGTCCAAAATGATGAGCTTGTAGAAAGGCAACTGTCCAGGGTGAGCTTGTAGATTGGCTACTTTCCAGCAAGCTAGCAGGAGCTGGCTAGCAGGAGCTGGCTAGCAGGTAGGCTGGCAGGCAAACAGGCAGGCAACTGAGGCAGAAGGAAAAAACCAAAGTCAAAAACACACAAAAAAAACACTGGAACAAAGCAAAGTAGAGCAAAAACACTAGGGATAATTATCACTGGGAAACACTAAGAGATAACAGCTAGAAGCATTACCGCACGGAAAACTGTGGGACGATCTGGCAGCTCGCGGCGAGGAAACCAGGGCTTTTATGAAGTGGTGGTGATGAGAAGATGGCAGGCAGGTGAGTGAGATTGGAAGATCAGAGCCAGGTGTGCCAATCTGGAAAACCAGGAACCAAGCCTACGCCCACACATGCTCACACACAGACAGACAGACTAACACAAATAGACACAGACAGGACACTGGCAGGGGCCGTGACAATAGGGGTGACTTGGTGGATGCATCCCATGGCCTAGTGGGCCGTAGGGGTGACATGGTGGGCAGTCAGGGATCTCTAGGTCTTCAGCTGTGCACAGCAGGAAGCTGCAGCCAGTCGATGTTGTAGAGAGAGAGAGAGAGAGAGACTGACTCGCCCCGTATGGAACCTCTGCAGCAGAGGGTTGGAGGGCTAGAGAGAGACTTGTCTCTTTTCGTCTCCTCAGCGTGCGTGCATTTACAATTTACCAAACGGATCATTTGTTTTTGAGTGGTGCAACCACTCCTACAACCAGCAATGTCCGTGTACACCTATGTGGCCATGAGCACGAACCTATGTGGCCATGAGCACGAGTATATGACTATAGGGTACCAGTAGGGGGCGCCAGAAACAGAGAGAGGGATAGTGCTGCAATGTTGCCTGCTAATGAGAGAGAGAGAGAGAGAGAGAGAGATGGGGGCAATGTCTTGGCTGAATGGAAAATACCAGCTCCTACTTTGCTCTCTTCTTTATCCACGATTTGCACAAAGTGGGGCCACACACGAGAGTTGCCATGTTTGCTTTAACCTTCTTATATTAATTTGCTTTGAGCTTTGCAACACTGTTGACTGTTGTCGGTACTCGGGATCCATGATATAATGTAGAATTGCACGCCAGTGTTTTCAAATCAGCCCGTCCTGGCTTGCATCGCATGTGCATTGCGTAGCTCTTGTGCTGCTGATCCTAAACCTGCATAATCATCACACAAGTAACACAGCCGTTCATGTCGCTGCTACACTAACCTGATCCTAAGTCAGCCTAAATCATCTCACAAGTCTTCAGTTTGTTTCTCCGCAGCGCAGCATGCCACACAGCGGACACATGTGGCGGCCACAGACTCACTTCACACGAGTGTGACTTATTTTTTAATAAGCAGTTTATTTCAGTGGATAAATATTTTCAAATACCTCTCGCTATACAGCACATATAAGAATCTTAGAATCATGCCTTCTGGCATGATTTATCTGTTTATGTCTAATTCATTCAAGAGATATTGTACAGTATGTATTCTCTACATGTGTTACAATCATGTTTTAACTGATCATAATTGTCACGTTGACCCATTAATCAATAGCGTGCATAAGACTCACTCAAGTCTCCTTCTTCAGTGTTTATGGACCCTTCATCGCCATAGCTACATGGGATAACAATGGTGATCGCCCCAAGGTCATGACCTTGCACGACCCGGGCTCAGGGAGGGAGGTCGTCTGGGGTTTCCTGAGAAGAATAAGTGGGAAACGTTCACTTCCCAGACCTCCCAGTAACCCCCGACCCCCCCCCGCCCACTCCCATCCCCCAAACTGGAGATTTACGAGTCCCAGCGTGGGTTCCCCTGATTGGCTTTATGACGGGACTTCCACCTTGTCTACTGCTAATGGCCATTAGGGGTTCCTCCACTCTAAATATAGGCCCTGTTTGATGGGGGGGGGGGGGGGGGGGGGGGATGACGTTAGGTTCAGATATAGGTTGTAGTCCGCTGCTCAGTGCCATTTCTAACTATACCCGTTAAGCGAGGGCTTGATCGAAGTGCAATAGCCAACGGTTCGATGGCGATATCAAACAGAAGTGGACTCAAATTACAGCCCTGCCTGGTCGAGCGATATAGGGGGAATTGTGCTGCACGGGTATTATTGGTCCTTACTGATGCAGTAGGAGATGTATAGGTTGTAGTCAATAGTAGATCAGTCTAGGGGTGCAACAGCAAATCTAACTAATTGATTTAATCAATTATGAAAATGTGATTCATTGTTACTAAAAAAGAGATCACACCCGCGTGAAGTGAGGGGCGCTCTTATCATCGCACATCATCATCTCATATTGGTCAATCAGAATGCCTGTTGTCACAACAGGCGGACATTTGACCTAATTTCTCCTTTCATTGTCAATGGCAAATATTGAGACGTGTAGGCCAGAGCATGTGAGCGGAGCGGCCGAGAAATCCGCTCTTCGCTCTGGACGGCTTTAATTCCGCTCTCATTCGCTCATGTTGATTCCCCCCCCACGCCGCTCCACGCTCGCTCCGAGCTCCACTCAGATATGCCCGCTCAGCAGAAAGAAATGACGGGGGAAAAAATAAAATAAAATGCTGTTTTCCTGAAATTGGCTAATTAAACCTGAAGGTCTTCGTTTCAGACCGCATGTTGCAGCAACCATGCAGTCTTTTTTGGAGCATGATGTAAATTAGCTTGATTTCGTTATTTAAAATATCATAGAATAATTAAACAGACCCAGTTCAAATGTATCAACCGAAGTATGGTATTTGTTTTAATGTACCACTGCGAGCACCATGCCGCAAGTTTGTAGGCTACCCATCGTCATGTGTCCAAATCCAAAAGAACAGATATGTAAACTGTCGACACGCCATGAGCGGTGCATTGGTGATTTGTATGTCTATTCTCATGGACAGTCCGTGAAGCAGATTACGAGTATGGGCTTGAGAGCAGGCTCGGCGCCAGGATGAAAGACTGAGGGGGAAATTGACAGTTTTGAGGGGGCACCAAATGTAAAGAGGTTGATTTAAGGGTGCAAATATCCCCTTTGCCGCCCCGTGGTGCCGGGCCTGCTTGAGAGGCAATGATTGATGTAAACTGCTAGCCAAGCTTGCACAGTGCACTGAGCGGCTCGGAGCGGAGGACAGTTCTCGCTCCGGAAGTCAATCTGACACATTTAAAAACCCACTCCGCGCTCACGTCAAAATCCCCCCGCTCCGCTCCTCGCTCCGCTCACATGCTCTGGTGTAGGCATATAAAATAGCTCACAGCTCTATTGCTGGTTACTTAGGTTAGAACCCGCCGCAGTGGTGTTCAACTAGAACTTAAACCAGGATGCTTCCACTTCTGTTTGAAAGCTGTATATAGGAGGAGCTAGCACCCCTCACAAATCACACCCATGTGAAGTGAGGGGCGTTCTTATCATCGTACATCATCATACATCTCATCCCGGCCAATCACAATTTGCGTCCTTTCCTCGCGTCTTCAATGTTTGTGTTACGCAATGTTTGTGTTTGCCAAAAGACTCAAAAGTGTCCATTCGTTGTCAACGGCATTTAATGTTTAGACTAGGTTTAGGGTGTTCAGGTGGGGTGGCCACACAGGGAACAGTCTTTAGCCTTTGGGCCGATTCATACTCCTATTTTAGAGCCGAATAAAAGTCGGTTCGGCGCTGTAGAGCCTACAATTTGACGTCATTTGAGGTTCGGGGGGGGGGGGGGGGGGACCGTCCTAAAGTCGGCTCTTCGGTGCTACTGAAAATTTCTGACGAGCCGAAATCATTTCGACACTACAGCGCCGAAACAGCGGTAAAATAGGAGTATGAATCGGCCCTTTAGCCCGTTTTATTGAATATTTGGGTGGGGGTAGAAATGTGGTCTAAGGGAATAAGCACAGAATAGCAAAAATAACATCAGTGTGCTTAATACACAAGTTAAACGAATACTAATTTTACATGAAACCATGAAAAATGTGTTTTTCGAAAGAAAAATATTGTCGTTGAAAACCATGAAAAACCACATGACAAAACGACATACATATAGTATGTTGTAAAACTTTATAGCATTTTTGTAGTCTTCTTGCTTACTGTAAATCACTCTGGATTAAGAGCATCTGAAATGCCTAAATTGTAAATTGTGATTTTAGTTAAAAAAAAAAGATGAAACCATGAAACCATGAAAAACATACTTGTAGTATGTTGAAAAATATGATTTTCGTCATTTTTTTTATTGTTGAAAACCATGAAAAACTACATACTTGTCGAAGAAGAAGAGAAAAGAAAATAACTCAATTTAAAACGAAAAACGCACGCACGCATGCACACACACACACACACACACACACACACACACACACAGACACACAGACACACAGACACACAGACACACAGACACACAGACACACAGACACACAGAAGCCAGAAAACAGACACAAAACAAAGCACAGGCATGGAGCTCCTGGTTTACTGGGATAGGGTTCAATTCCCTACTGTGCCCTACTCATTGTGTTGCTTGTCTGGGTGGGGGGTCCCCAGTTCAAATATTATGATCAATTTGGGGGGGTCAGGTCACAGCCTGAAAAGGTTGAGAACCACTGATAGACTACATGAATATTCCTAACATTGTTAGCCTACCACCTTGATATACAAAAAAAGGTTGTCACTTGTATTGCGTAACCTTATGTAACTATTCATTGATTCACTCCCAAAATCCATTTGGAAAAAATATAAATAATAATCACACCTGTCTGCTCAGGAGGTTTGAGTGTTTGCACATTGCCGGCGACCACCGCGCAGACAGTCGGAGGGACCCCCCTTACATTAAATACAGATTGATACGGCAGCAGCTGGTTAGTAATTCATAAATGTATGAATTATGCGTGTGTCTGTGCACACCGCAAATATGTAAGGACGGAAAACTACGACTCAGAACACAATAGTTCCGCCTTAGATAATGTTGGTTCCTACCTAAACTACTGCACTAAAACTGACACAGAGGCAGTTAGAGCGGACCCCGAAGATAATAAAAATGCAGCTGGTAATTAATTGATTTAACCAATTATTTTTCATAGAACGAACTGGAGTACTTTTCTATCATTTTTTTTATCCTCGTTTTTCATCATTTTGGACCATGGGCTATAGCCCATATCGTACGGCATACTATAGCACGCCGTTTTTCATCATTTTTGAGGATTCGGAAAAAATGAAAAAAAACGATGGGTTATAGCCCATTGTTTTTTTATTTTTTATTTTATTTTTTATCCTCGTTTTTCATCATTTTGGACCATGGGCTATAGCCCATATCGTACGGCATACTATAGCACGCCGTTTTTCATCATTTTTGAGGATTTGAAAAAAATAAAAAAATAAATAAAACGATGGGTTATAGCCCATCGTTTTTTGAATTTTTGAATTTATTTTTTATCCTCGTTTTTCATCATTTTGGACCATGGGCTATAGCCCATATCGTACGGCATACTATAGCACGCCGTTTTTCATCATTTTTGAGGATTTGAAAAAAATGAAAAAAAAAAAAAAAAACGATGGGTTATGCCCATTGTTTTTTTGAATTTTTGAATTTATTTTTTAATCCTCGTTTTTCATCATTTTGGACCATGGGCTATAGCCCATATCGTACGGCATACTATAGCACGCCGTTTTTCATCATTTTTGAGGATTTGGAAAAAATGAAAAAATGAAAAAAGCAACTGCCTATGGCTCAGCCATAGGCAGTTGCTTTGGCTTAGTGGTTAAGATGTTGGCCTTCAGTGCAGGGGACCTGTGTTCGATTACTGGGTGTTACACTCTGATGAACGTGAGTCTATGTTCAACTCTTGATTCTTTCAACTTTACTATCTGAAGGCTAACATACAAATGATCGCTTCAACAGTACAAAGAGGCAGGAGTGATGGTGTAGTAGGGGCTATTCAGCACAGAGAGTTGTTCAAATCCCACACTTCCTAAAGTGTAATGCTAGTTATTGAGCTTCATTTACTGCTATTCTAGCAGTGGCTCACAGCCTCAGCCTGCCTACCTCAAAACTCTAATTGTCGTAGTGGTTAAGATGTTGGCTTTCCACGTGGGAGACCAGGGTTCGATTCCCGGCTGTTACACTATCATACAAAAGAAGACCTCAACAACAGCGTTGTGACCAGATGGACACTGATAATACTTTGGGATAAATCAATGTGACTACGCCACTCTCTTTAAGGGGAGAGACCCTGAACCAACTATACATTTACTGTTACTGTGGTGACCAAACTCAGGTTAACAAGACAGACAGAGGCTTTTGTGTGTACAACCATTGAACACTTTATTTTAAATATATCAGCATAAGGTTTATCAAGAGTACTGCATGGTTGTGTACCAACACATCCAATGACCGGGGACAATAAGACTTTAATAATAATGATAACACTGCACACTGATAAAACTAGAACACTACAAAAGGTTAGAATCACTGCGACTTAATATGCGCACAAAGCACTGAAATTACATGTTGTTGTTACATGTAGATGTCTCCTGGTGCTTTTGAGTTTTTATTTTTTATTCAAGCCTTGAAAAGTTCAAATTACTGCAGCATTGAGCTGTAGGAGGAACAGGACTTGAACATGGAATGTCTGTACTGAAAGCCTGATGATTAGACCACTGCACCATCAGTCAGACACTCTCAGGCAAAGTCTCCTGGTAATTTTGAAGTGATCTTTTGTGCGTTAGCCTTCAGTAAAGTTTAAATAACACAGACTCATATTAATCAGATGTTTCTTAGCGCTGTTGTTGAGGTCTTCTTTTGTATGATAGTGTAACAGCCGGGAATCGAACCCTGGTCTCCCACGTGGAAAGCCAACATCTTAACCACTACGACAATTAGAGTTTTGAGGTAGGCAGGCTGAGGCTGTGAGCCACTGCTAGAATAGCAGTAAATGAAGCTCAATAACTAGCATTACACTTTAGGAAGTGTGGGATTTGAACAACTCTCTGTGCTGAATAGCCCCTACTACACCATCACTCAGTAACATCTGCCTCTTTGTACTGTTGAAGCGATCATTTGTATGTTAGCCTTCAGATAGTAAAGTTGAAAGAATCAAGAGTTGAACATAGACTCACGTTCATCAGAGTGTAACACCCAGTAATCGAACACAGGTCCCCTGCACTGAAGGCCAACATCTTAACCACTAAGCCAAAGCAACTGCCTATGGCTGAGCCATAGGCAGTTGCTTTTTTCATTTTTTCATTTTTTTCAAATCCTCAAAAATGATGAAAAACGGCGTGCTATAGTATGCCGTACGATATGGGCTATAGCCCATTGTCCAAAATGATAAAAAACGAGGATACATTTTTTTATCAAAAATTAAAAAAACGATGGGCTATAACCCATCGTTTTTTTCATTTTTTCACTTTTTTTCAAATCCTCAAAAATGATGAAAAACGCCGTGCTATAGTATGCCGTACGATGTGGGCCTATAGCCCATGGTCCAAAATGATGAAAAACGAGGATAAAAAAATTAATTCAAAAATTCAAAAAACGATGGGCTATAACCCATCGTTTTTTTCATTTTTTCATTTTTTTCAAATCCTCAAAAATGATGAAAAACGGCGTGCTATCGTATGATCGTATGGGCTATAGCCCATGGTCCAAAATGATGACGTTCTCTCTACCGCAACATACTTAAAAGTATAGCGGTGTATGAGAATGGGTGTTGCGGAGGATGAGAAACATTAACATTGTGCTATAGGAGCAATGGGACTTGAACATAGAATGTCCGTACAGAGAGACTGATCATTAGACCATTGCACCATCAGTCAGACACACAGTGAACATCTCCTGGTAATTGTGTGTGTTAGCCCTCAGTTGGTAAAGTTGAAACACTCCAGCATTATAAAGCTATAGGAGAACAGGGATTTGAACATTTAGAGATGTATTAACTGAAGGCTCACAGCCTCAGCCTGATAACCTCAAAAGTCTCATATCTCCCCTGAGCCATAGGCAGTTGCTTTGGCTTAGTGGTTAAGATGTTGGCCTTCAGTGCAGGGGACCTGTGTTCGATTCCTGGGTGTTACACTCTGATGAACGTGAGTCTATGTTCAACTCTTGATTCTTTCAACTTTACTATCTGAAGGCTAACATACAAAAGATCGCTTCAACAGTACAAAGAGGCAGATGTTACTGAGTGATGTTGTAGTAGGGGCTATTCAGCACAGAGAGTTCATGTTCAAATCCCACTCTTCCTAAAGTTTAATGCTAGTTATTGAGCTTCATTTACTGCTATTCTAGCAGTGGCTCACAGCCTCAGCCTGACTACCTCAAAACTCTAATTGTCGTAGTGGTTAAGATGTTGGCTTTCCACATGGGAGACCAGGGTTCGATTCCCGGCTATTACACTATCATACAAAAGAAGACCTCAACAACAGCGCTAAGAAACATCTGATTAATATGGGTCTGTGTTATTTAAACTTTACTGAAGGCTAACGCACAAAAGATCACTTCAAAATTACCAGGAGACTTTGCCTGAGAGTGTCTGACTGATGGTGCAGTGGTCTAATCATCAGGCTTTCAGTACAGACATTCCATGTTCAAGTCCTGTTCCTCCTACAGCTCAATGCTGCAGTAATTTGAACTTTTCAAGGCTTGAATAAAAACTCAAAAGCACCAGGAGACATCTGCTGAATGCCCCAAGGTGCCTTGTGGGGCGGCAGTGGCTCAGGGGTAGAGTGCCTGGATGGTAACCGTAAGGTTGCCAGTTCAAACCCGGGCTCCCCCAGAGTTACTGTCAAAGTGTCCTTGAGCAAGACACTGAACCCCTAATTGCTCCCGATGTGCTAGTTGGTGCCTTGCATGGTTTCCGCTGCCATCGGTGTATGAATGGGTGAATGTAATGCACAATCTCTGTAAAGCACCTTGGATAAAGGCGCTACGCGCCTTTATCCAAGGTGCTTTACAGAGATTGTGCATGCACCATTTACCATTTATGTTAAATTGGACATTTTCATGGTAAAAGGTTAGCTGGACAGGGTTCTTTCAGACATAAGCCCCAACCGTTACATCTCAGGAAACAGGGGGAGAGAGCACCCTCTCCCGATGGTCCTCCAGCACCTTGATGTCATGACATGGGACTTGAACCTGCCAACTGCCTGTAGCAGAGGCAACGGGTCAAGCGCTCCACACCATTACGCCAAGGCACCTTTGGGCATTCAGCAGATGTCTCCTGGTGCTTTTGAGTTTATATTTTTTATTCAAGCCTTGAAAAGTTCAAATTACTGCAGCATTGAGCTGTAGGAGGAACAGGACTTGAACATGGAATGTCTGTATTGAAAGCCTGATGATTAGACCATTGCACCATCAGTCAGACACTCTCAGGCTAAGTCTCCTGGTAATTTTGAAGTGATCTTTTGTTCGTTAGCCTTCAGTTAGTAAAGTTTAAATAACACAGAATCATATTAATCAGATGTTTCTTAGCGCTGTTGAGGTCTTCTTTTATATGATAGTGTAACAGCCGGGAATCGAACCCTGGTCTCCCACGTGGAAAGCCAACATCTTAACCACTACGACAATTAGAGTTTTGAGGTAGGCAGGCTGAGGCTGTGAGCCACTGCTAGAATAGCAGTAAATGAAGCTCAATAACTAGCATTACACTTTAGGAAGTGTGGGATTTGAACAACTCTCTGTGCTGAATAGCCCCTACTACACCATCACTCAGTAACATCTGCCTCTTTGTACTGTTGAAGCGATCATTTGTATGTTAGCCTTCAGATAGTAAAGTTGAAAGAATCAAGAGTTGAACATAGACTCACGTTCATCAGAGTGTAACACCCAGTAATCGAACACAGGTCCCCTGCACTGAAGGCCAACATCTTAACCACTAAGCCAAAGCAACTGCCTATGGCTGAGCCATAGGCAGTTGCTTTTTTCATTTTTTCATTTTTTTCAAATCCTCAAAAATGATGAAAAACGGCGTGCTATAGTATGCCGTACGATATGGGCTATAGCCCATTGTCCAAAATGATAAAAAACGAGGATACATTTTTTTATCAAAAATTCAAAAAACGATGGGCTATAACCCATCGTTTTTTTCATTTTTTCATTTTTTTCAAATCCTCAAAAATGATGAAAAACGGCGTGCTATCGTATGATCGTATGGGCTATAGCCCATGGTCCAAAATGATGACGTTCTCTCTACCGCAACATACTTAAAAGTATAGCGGTGTATGAGAATGGGTGTTGCGGAGGATGAGAAACATTAACATTGTGCTATAGGAGCAATGGGACTTGAACATAGAATGTCCGTACAGAGAGACTGATCATTAGACCATTGCACCATCAGTCAGACACACAGTGAACATCTCCTGGTAATTGTGTGTGTTAGCCCTCAGTTGGTAAAGTTGAAACACTCCAGCATTATAAAGCTATAGGAGAACAGGGATTTGAACATTTAGAGATGTATTAACTGAAGGCTCACAGCCTCAGCCTGATAACCTCAAAAGTCTCATATCTCCCCTGAGCCATAGGCAGTTGCTTTGGCTTAGTGGTTAAGATGTTGGCCTTCAGTGCAGGGGACCTGTGTTCGATTCCTGGGTGTTACACTCTGATGAACGTGAGTCTATGTTCAACTCTTGATTCTTTCAACTTTACTATCTGAAGGCTAACATACAAAAGATCGCTTCAACAGTACAAAGAGGCAGATGTTACTGAGTGATGTTGTAGTAGGGGCTATTCAGCACAGAGAGTTCATGTTCAAATCCCACTCTTCCTAAAGTTTAATGCTAGTTATTGAGCTTCATTTACTGCTATTCTAGCAGTGGCTCACAGCCTCAGCCTGACTACCTCAAAACTCTAATTGTCGTAGTGGTTAAGATGTTGGCTTTCCACGTGGGAGACCAGGGTTCGATTCCCGGCTATTACACTATCATACAAAAGAAGACCTCAACAACAGCGCTAAGAAACATCTGATTAATATGGGTCTGTGTTATTTAAACTTTACTGAAGGCTAACGCACAAAAGATCACTTCAAAATTACCAGGAGACTTTGCCTGAGAGTGTCTGACTGATGGTGCAGTGGTCTAATCATCAGGCTTTCAGTACAGACATTCCATGTTCAAGTCCTGTTCCTCCTACAGCTCAATGCTGCAGTAATTTGAACTTTTCAAGGCTTGAATAAAAACTCAAAAGCACCAGGAGACATCTGCTGAATGCCCCAAGGTGCCTTGTGGGGCGGCAGTGGCTCAGGGGTAGAGTGCCTGGATGGTAACCGTAAGGTTGCCAGTTCAAACCCGGGCTCCCCCAGAGTTACTGTCAAAGTGTCCTTGAGCAAGACACTGAACCCCTAATTGCTCCCGATGTGCTAGTTGGTGCCTTGCATGGTTTCCGCTGCCATCGGTGTATGAATGGGTGAATGTAATGCACAATCTCTGTAAAGCACCTTGGATAAAGGCGCGTAGCGCCTTTATCCAAGGTGCTTTACAGAGATTGTGCATGCACCATTTACCATTTATGTTAAATTGGACATTTTCATGGTAAAAGGTTAGCTGGACAGGGTTCTTTCAGACATAAGCCCCAACCGTTACATCTCAGGAAACAGGGGGAGAGAGCACCCTCTCCCGATGGTCCTCCAGCACCTTGATGTCATGACATGGGACTTGAACCTGCCAACTGCCTGTAGCAGAGGCAACGGGTCAAGCGCTCCACACCATTACGCCAAGGCACCTTTGGGCATTCAGCAGATGTCTCCTGGTGCTTTTGAGTTTATATTTTTTATTCAAGCCTTGAAAAGTTCAAATTACTGCAGCATTGAGCTGTAGGAGGAACAGGACTTGAACATGGAATGTCTGTATTGAAAGCCTGATGATTAGACCATTGCACCATCAGTCAGACACTCTCAGGCTAAGTCTCCTGGTAATTTTAAAGTGATCTTTTGTTCGTTAGCCTTCAGTTAGTAAAGTTTAAATAACACAGAATCATATTAATCAGATGTTTCTTAGCGCTGTTGAGGTCTTCTTTTATATGATAGTGTAACAGCCGGGAATCGAACCCTGGTCTCCCACGTGGAAAGCCAACATCTTAACCACTACGACAATTAGAGTTTTGAGGTAGGCAGGCTGAGGCTGTGAGCCACTGCTAGAATAGCAGTAAATGAAGCTCAATAACTAGCATTACACTTTAGGAAGTGTGGGATTTGAACAACTCTCTGTGCTGAATAGCCCCTACTACACCATCACTCAGTAACATCTGCCTCTTTGTACTGTTGAAGCGATCATTTGTATGTTAGCCTTCAGATAGTAAAGTTGAAAGAATCAAGAGTTGAACATAGACTCACGTTCATCAGAGTGTAACACCCAGTAATCGAACACAGGTCCCCTGCACTGAAGGCCAACATCTTAACCACTAAGCCAAAGCAACTGCCTATGGCTGAGCCATAGGCAGTTGCTTTTTTCATTTTTTCATTTTTTTCAAATCCTCAAAAATGATGAAAAACGGCGTGCTATAGTATGCCGTACGATATGGGCTATAGCCCATTGTCCAAAATGATAAAAAACGAGGATACATTTTTTCATCAAAAATTAAAAAAAACGATGGGCTATAACCCATCGTTTTTTTCATTTTTTCACATTTTTTCAAATCCTCAAAAATGATGAAAAACGCCGTGCTATAGTATGCCGTACGATGTGGGCCTATAGCCCATGGTCCAAAATGATGAAAAACGAGGATAAAAAAATTAATTCAAAAATTCAAAAAACGATGGGCTATAACCCATCGTTTTTTTCATTTTTTCATTTTTTTCAAATCCTCAAAAATGATGAAAAACGGCGTGCTATCGTATGATCGTATGGGCTATAGCCCATGGTCCAAAATGATGACGTTCTCTCTACCGCAACATACTTAAAAGTATAGCGGTGTATGAGAATGGGTGTTGCGGAGGATGAGAAACATTAACATTGTGCTATAGGAGCAATGGGACTTGAACATAGAATGTCCGTACAGAGAGACTGATCATTAGACCATTGCACCATCAGTCAGACACACAGTGAACATCTCCTGGTAATTGTGTGTGTTAGCCCTCAGTTGGTAAAGTTGAAACACTCCAGCATTATAAAGCTATAGGAGAACAGGGATTTGAACATTTAGAGATGTATTAACTGAAGGCTCACAGCCTCAGCCTGATAACCTCAAAAGTCTCATATCTCCCCTGAGCCATAGGCAGTTGCTTTGGCTTAGTGGTTAAGATGTTGGCCTTCAGTGCAGGGGACCTGTGTTCGATTCCTGGGTGTTACACTCTGATGAACGTGAGTCTATGTTCAACTCTTGATTCTTTCAACTTTACTATCTGAAGGCTAACATACAAAAGATCGCTTCAACAGTACAAAGAGGCAGATGTTACTGAGTGATGTTGTAGTAGGGGCTATTCAGCACAGAGAGTTCATGTTCAAATCCCACTCTTCCTAAAGTTTAATGCTAGTTATTGAGCTTCATTTACTGCTATTCTAGCAGTGGCTCACAGCCTCAGCCTGACTACCTCAAAACTCTAATTGTCGTAGTGGTTAAGATGTTGGCTTTCCACGTGGGAGACCAGGGTTCGATTCCCGGCTATTACACTATCATACAAAAGAAGACCTCAACAACAGCGCTAAGAAACATCTGATTAATATGGGTCTGTGTTATTTAAACTTTACTGAAGGCTAACGCACAAAAGATCACTTCAAAATTACCAGGAGACTTTGCCTGAGAGTGTCTGACTGATGGTGCAGTGGTCTAATCATCAGGCTTTCAGTACAGACATTCCATGTTCAAGTCCTGTTCCTCCTACAGCTCAATGCTGCAGTAATTTGAACTTTTCAAGGCTTGAATAAAAACTCAAAAGCACCAGGAGACATCTGCTGAATGCCCCAAGGTGCCTTGTGGGGCGGCAGTGGCTCAGGGGTAGAGTGCCTGGATGGTAACCGTAAGGTTGCCAGTTCAAACCCGGGCTCCCCCAGAGTTACTGTCAAAGTGTCCTTGAGCAAGACACTGAACCCCTAATTGCTCCCGATGTGCTAGTTGGTGCCTTGCATGGTTTCCGCTGCCATCGGTGTATGAATGGGTGAATGTAATGCACAATCTCTGTAAAGCACCTTGGATAAAGGCGCGTAGCGCCTTTATCCAAGGTGCTTTACAGAGATTGTGCATGCACCATTTACCATTTATGTTAAATTGGACATTTTCATGGTAAAAGGTTAGCTGGACAGGGTTCTTTCAGACATAAGCCCCAACCGTTACATCTCAGGAAACAGGGGGAGAGAGCACCCTCTCCCGATGGTCCTCCAGCACCTTGATGTCATGACATGGGACTTGAACCTGCCAACTGCCTGTAGCAGAGGCAACGGGTCAAGCGCTCCACACCATTACGCCAAGGCACCTTTGGGCATTCAGCAGATGTCTCCTGGTGCTTTTGAGTTTATATTTTTTATTCAAGCCTTGAAAAGTTCAAATTACTGCAGCATTGAGCTGTAGGAGGAACAGGACTTGAACATGGAATGTCTGTATTGAAAGCCTGATGATTAGACCATTGCACCATCAGTCAGACACTCTCAGGCTAAGTCTCCTGGTAATTTTGAAGTGATCTTTTGTTCGTTAGCCTTCAGTTAGTAAAGTTTAAATAACACAGAATCATATTAATCAGATGTTTCTTAGCGCTGTTGAGGTCTTCTTTTATATGATAGTGTAACAGCCGGGAATCGAACCCTGGTCTCCCACGTGGAAAGCCAACATCTTAACCACTACGACAATTAGAGTTTTGAGGTAGGCAGGCTGAGGCTGTGAGCCACTGCTAGAATAGCAGTAAATGAAGCTCAATAACTAGCATTACACTTTAGGAAGTGTGGGATTTGAACAACTCTCTGTGCTGAATAGCCCCTACTACACCATCACTCAGTAACATCTGCCTCTTTGTACTGTTGAAGCGATCATTTGTATGTTAGCCTTCAGATAGTAAAGTTGAAAGAATCAAGAGTTGAACATAGACTCACGTTCATCAGAGTGTAACACCCAGTAATCGAACACAGGTCCCCTGCACTGAAGGCCAACATCTTAACCACTAAGCCAAAGCAACTGCCTATGGCTGAGCCATAGGCAGTTGCTTTTTTCATTTTTTCATTTTTTTCAAATCCTCAAAAATGATGAAAAACGGCGTGCTATAGTATGCCGTACGATATGGGCTATAGCCCATTGTCCAAAATGATAAAAAACGAGGATACATTTTTTTATCAAAAATTCAAAAAACGATGGGCTATAACCCATCGTTTTTTTCATTTTTTCATTTTTTTCAAATCCTCAAAAATGATGAAAAACGGCGTGCTATCGTATGATCGTATGGGCTATAGCCCATGGTCCAAAATGATGACGTTCTCTCTACCGCAACATACTTAAAAGTATAGCGGTGTATGAGAATGGGTGTTGCGGAGGATGAGAAACATTAACATTGTGCTATAGGAGCAATGGGACTTGAACATAGAATGTCCGTACAGAGAGACTGATCATTAGACCATTGCACCATCAGTCAGACACACAGTGAACATCTCCTGGTAATTGTGTGTGTTAGCCCTCAGTTGGTAAAGTTGAAACACTCCAGCATTATAAAGCTATAGGAGAACAGGGATTTGAACATTTAGAGATGTATTAACTGAAGGCTCACAGCCTCAGCCTGATAACCTCAAAAGTCTCATATCTCCCCTGAGCCATAGGCAGTTGCTTTGGCTTAGTGGTTAAGATGTTGGCCTTCAGTGCAGAGGACCTGTGTTCGATTCCTGGGTGTTACACTCTGATGAACGTGAGTCTATGTTCAACTCTTGATTCTTTCAACTTTACTATCTGAAGGCTAACATACAAAAGATCGCTTCAACAGTACAAAGAGGCAGATGTTACTGAGTGATGTTGTAGTAGGGGCTATTCAGCACAGAGAGTTCATGTTCAAATCCCACTCTTCCTAAAGTTTAATGCTAGTTATTGAGCTTCATTTACTGCTATTCTAGCAGTGGCTCACAGCCTCAGCCTGACTACCTCAAAACTCTAATTGTCGTAGTGGTTAAGATGTTGGCTTTCCACGTGGGAGACCAGGGTTCGATTCCCGGCTATTACACTATCATACAAAAGAAGACCTCAACAACAGCGCTAAGAAACATCTGATTAATATGGGTCTGTGTTATTTAAACTTTACTGAAGGCTAACGCACAAAAGATCACTTCAAAATTACCAGGAGACTTTGCCTGAGAGTGTCTGACTGATGGTGCAGTGGTCTAATCATCAGGCTTTCAGTACAGACATTCCATGTTCAAGTCCTGTTCCTCCTAGAGCTCAATGCTGCAGTAATTTTAACTTTTCAAGGCTTGAATAAAAACTCAAAAGCACCAGGAGACATCTGCTGAATGCCCCAAGGTGCCTTGTGGGGCGGCAGTGGCTCAGGGGTAGAGTGCCTGGATGGTAACCGTAAGGTTGCCAGTTCAAACCCGGGCTCCCCCAGAGTTACTGTCAAAGTGTCCTTGAGCAAGACACTGAACCCCTAATTGCTCCCGATGTGCTAGTTGGTGCCTTGCATGGTTTCCGCTGCCATCGGTGTATGAATGGGTGAATGTAATGCACAATCTCTGTAAAGCACCTTGGATAAAGGCGCGTAGCGCCTTTATCCAAGGTGCTTTACAGAGATTGTGCATGCACCATTTACCATTTATGTTAAATTGGACATTTTCATGGTAAAAGGTTAGCTGGACAGGGTTCTTTCAGACATAAGCCCCAACCGTTACATCTCAGGAAACAGGGGGAGAGAGCACCCTCTCCCGATGGTCCTCCAGCACCTTGATGTCATGACATGGGACTTGAACCTGCCAACTGCCTGTAGCAGAGGCAACGGGTCAAGCGCTCCACACCATTACGCCAAGGCACCTTTGGGCATTCAGCAGATGTCTCCTGGTGCTTTTGAGTTTATATTTTTTATTCAAGCCTTGAAAAGTTCAAATTACTGCAGCATTGAGCTGTAGGAGGAACAGGACTTGAACATGGAATGTCTGTATTGAAAGCCTGATGATTAGACCATTGCACCATCAGTCAGACACTCTCAGGCTAAGTCTCCTGGTAATTTTGAAGTGATCTTTTGTTCGTTAGCCTTCAGTTAGTAAAGTTTAAATAACACAGAATCATATTAATCAGATGTTTCTTAGCGCTGTTGAGGTCTTCTTTTATATGATAGTGTAACAGCCGGGAATCGAACCCTGGTCTCCCACGTGGAAAGCCAACATCTTAACCACTACGACAATTAGAGTTTTGAGGTAGGCAGGCTGAGGCTGTGAGCCACTGCTAGAATAGCAGTAAATGAAGCTCAATAACTAGCATTACACTTTAGGAAGTGTGGGATTTGAACAACTCTCTGTGCTGAATAGCCCCTACTACACCATCACTCAGTAACATCTGCCTCTTTGTACTGTTGAAGCGATCATTTGTATGTTAGCCTTCAGATAGTAAAGTTGAAAGAATCAAGAGTTGAACATAGACTCACGTTCATCAGAGTGTAACACCCAGTAATCGAACACAGGTCCCCTGCACTGAAGGCCAACATCTTAACCACTAAGCCAAAGCAACTGCCTATGGCTGAGCCATAGGCAGTTGCTTTTTTCATTTTTTCATTTTTTTCAAATCCTCAAAAATGATGAAAAACGGCGTGCTATAGTATGCCGTACGATATGGGCTATAGCCCATTGTCCAAAATGATAAAAAACGAGGATACATTTTTTTATCAAAAATTAAAAAAACGATGGGCTATAACCCATCGTTTTTTTCATTTTTTCACATTTTTTCAAATCCTCAAAAATGATGAAAAACGCCGTGCTATAGTATGCCGTACGATGTGGGCCTATAGCCCATGGTCCAAAATGATGAAAAACGAGGATAAAAAAATTAATTCAAAAATTCAAAAAACGATGGGCTATAACCCATCGTTTTTTTCATTTTTTTCAAATCCTCAAAAATGATGAAAAACGGCGTGCTATCGTATGATCGTATGGGCTATAGCCCATGGTCCAAAATGATGACGTTCTCTCTACCGCAACATACTTAAAAGTATAGCGGTGTATGAGAATGGGTGTTGCGGAGGATGAGAAACATTAACATTGTGCTATAGGAGCAATGGGACTTGAACATAGAATGTCCGTACAGAGAGACTGATCATTAGACCATTGCACCATCAGTCAGACACACAGTGAACATCTCCTGGTAATTGTGTGTGTTAGCCCTCAGTTGGTAAAGTTGAAACACTCCAGCATTATAAAGCTATAGGAGAACAGGGATTTGAACATTTAGAGATGTATTAACTGAAGGCTCACAGCCTCAGCCTGATAACCTCAAAAGTCTCATATCTCCCCTGAGCCATAGGCAGTTGCTTTGGCTTAGTGGTTAAGATGTTGGCCTTCAGTGCAGGGGACCTGTGTTCGATTCCTGGGTGTTACACTCTGATGAACGTGAGTCTATGTTCAACTCTTGATTCTTTCAACTTTACTATCTGAAGGCTAACATACAAAAGATCGCTTCAACAGTACAAAGAGGCAGATGTTACTGAGTGATGTTGTAGTAGGGGCTATTCAGCACAGAGAGTTCATGTTCAAATCCCACTCTTCCTAAAGTTTAATGCTAGTTATTGAGCTTCATTTACTGCTATTCTAGCAGTGGCTCACAGCCTCAGCCTGACTACCTCAAAACTCTAATTGTCGTAGTGGTTAAGATGTTGGCTTTCCACGTGGGAGACCAGGGTTCGATTCCCGGCTATTACACTATCATACAAAAGAAGACCTCAACAACAGCGCTAAGAAACATCTGATTAATATGGGTCTGTGTTATTTAAACTTTACTGAAGGCTAACGCACAAAAGATCACTTCAAAATTACCAGGAGACTTTGCCTGAGAGTGTCTGACTGATGGTGCAGTGGTCTAATCATCAGGCTTTCAGTACAGACATTCCATGTTCAAGTCCTGTTCCTCCTACAGCTCAATGCTGCAGTAATTTGAACTTTTCAAGGCTTGAATAAAAACTCAAAAGCACCAGGAGACATCTGCTGAATGCCCCAAGGTGCCTTGTGGGGCGGCAGTGGCTCAGGGGTAGAGTGCCTGGATGGTAACCGTAAGGTTGCCAGTTCAAACCCGGGCTCCCCCAGAGTTACTGTCAAAGTGTCCTTGAGCAAGACACTGAACCCCTAATTGCTCCCAATGTGCTAGTTGGTGCCTTGCATGGTTTCCGCTGCCATCGGTGTATGAATGGGTGAATGTAATGCCAAGGTGCTTTACAGAGATTGTGCATGCACCATTTACCATTTATGTTAAATTGGACATTTTCATGGTAAAAGGTTAGCTGGACAGGGTTCTTTCAGACATAAACCCCAACCGTTACATCTCAGGAAACAGGGGGAGAGAGCACCCTCTCCCGATGGTCCTCCAGCACCTTGATGTCATGACATGGGACTTGAACCTGCCAACTGCCTGTAGCAGAGGCAACGGGTCAAGCGCTCCACACCATTACGCCAAGGCACCTTTGGGCATTCAGCAGATGTCTCCTGGTGCTTTTGAGTTTATATTTTTTATTCAAGCCTTGAAAAGTTCAAATTACTGCAGCATTGAGCTGTAGGAGGAACAGGACTTGAACATGGAATGTCTGTATTGAAAGCCTGATGATTAGACCATTGCACCATCAGTCAGACACTCTCAGGCTAAGTCTCCTGGTAATTTTGAAGTGATCTTTTGTTCGTTAGCCTTCAGTTAGTAAAGTTTAAATAACACAGAATCATATTAATCAGATGTTTCTTAGCGCTGTTGAGGTCTTCTTTTATATGATAGTGTAACAGCCAGGAATCGAACCCTGGTCTCCCACGTGGAAAGCCAACATCTTAACCACTACGACAATTAGAGTTTTGAGGTAGGCAGGCTGAGGCTGTGAGCCACTGCTAGAATAGCAGTAAATGAAGCTCAATAACTAGCATTACACTTTAGGAAGTGTGGGATTTGAACAACTCTCTGTGCTGAATAGCCCCTACTACACCATCACTCAGTAACATCTGCCTCTTTGTACTGTTGAAGCGATCATTTGTATGTTAGCCTTCAGATAGTAAAGTTGAAAGAATCAAGAGTTGAACATAGACTCACGTTCATCAGAGTGTAACACCCAGTAATCGAACACAGGTCCCCTGCACTGAAGGCCAACATCTTAACCACTAAGCCAAAGCAACTGCCTATGGCTGAGCCATAGGCAGTTGCTTTTTTCATTTTTTCATTTTTTTCAAATCCTCAAAAATGATGAAAAACGGCGTGCTATAGTATGCCGTACGATATGGGCTATAGCCCATTGTCCAAAATGATAAAAAACGAGGATACATTTTTTTATCAAAAATTAAAAAAACGATGGGCTATAACCCATCGTTTTTTTCATTTTTTCACTTTTTTTCAAATCCTCAAAAATGATGAAAAACGCCGTGCTATAGTATGCCGTACGATGTGGGCCTATAGCCCATGGTCCAAAATGATGAAAAACGAGGATAAAAAAATTAATTCAAAAATTCAAAAAACGATGGGCTATAACCCATCGTTTTTTTTATTTTTTCATTTTTTTCAAATCCTCAAAAATGATGAAAAACGGCGTGCTATCGTATGATCGTATGGGCTATAGCCCATGGTCCAAAATGATGACGTTCTCTCTACCGCAACATACTTAAAAGTATAGCGGTGTATGAGAATGGGTGTTGCGGAGGATGAGAAACATTAACATTGTGCTATAGGAGCAATGGGACTTGAACATAGAATGTCCGTACAGAGAGACTGATCATTAGACCATTGCACCATCAGTCAGACACACAGTGAACATCTCCTGGTAATTGTGTGTGTTAGCCCTCAGTTGGTAAAGTTGAAACTCCAGCATTATAAAGCTATAGGAGAACAGGGATTTGAACATTTAGAGATGTATTAACTGAAGGCTCACAGCCTCAGCCTGATAACCTCAAAAGTCTCATATCTCCCCTGAGCCATAGGCAGTTGCTTTGGCTTAGTGGTTAAGATGTTGGCCTTCAGTGCAGGGGACCTGTGTTCGATTCCTGGGTGTTACACTCTGATGAACGTGAGTCTATGTTCAACTCTTGATTCTTTCAACTTTACTATCTGAAGGCTAACATACAAAAGATCGCTTCAACAGTACAAAGAGGCAGATGTTACTGAGTGATGTTGTAGTAGGGGCTATTCAGCACAGAGAGTTCATGTTCAAATCCCACTCTTCCTAAAGTTTAATGCTAGTTATTGAGCTTCATTTACTGCTATTCTAGCAGTGGCTCACAGCCTCAGCCTGACTACCTCAAAACTCTAATTGTCGTAGTGGTTAAGATGTTGGCTTTCCACGTGGGAGACCAGGGTTCGATTCCCGGCTATTACACTATCATACAAAAGAAGACCTCAACAACAGCGCTAAGAAACATCTGATTAATATGGGTCTGTGTTATTTAAACTTTACTGAAGGCTAACGCACAAAAGATCACTTCAAAATTACCAGGAGACTTTGCCTGAGAGTGTCTGACTGATGGTGCAGTGGTCTAATCATCAGGCTTTCAGTACAGACATTCCATGTTCAAGTCCTGTTCCTCCTACAGCTCAATGCTGCAGTAATTTGAACTTTTCAAGGCTTGAATAAAAACTCAAAAGCACCAGGAGACATCTGCTGAATGCCCCAAGGTGCCTTGTGGGGCGGCAGTGGCTCAGGGGTAGAGTGCCTGGATGGTAACCGTAAGGTTGCCAGTTCAAACCCGGGCTCCCCCAGAGTTACTGTCAAAGTGTCCTTGAGCAAGACACTGAACCCCTAATTGCTCCCGATGTGCTAGTTGGTGCCTTGCATGGTTTCCGCTGCCATCGGTGTATGAATGGGTGAATGTAATGCACAATCTCTGTAAAGCACCTTGGATAAAGGCGCGTAGCGCCTTTATCCAAGGTGCTTTACAGAGATTGTGCATGCACCATTTACCATTTATGTTAAATTGGACATTTTCATGGTAAAAGGTTAGCTGGACAGGGTTCTTTCAGACATAAGCCCCAACCGTTACATCTCAGGAAACAGGGGGAGAGAGCACCCTCTCCCGATGGTCCTCCAGCACCTTGATGTCATGACATGGGACTTGAACCTGCCAACTGCCTGTAGCAGAGGCAACGGGTCAAGCGCTCCACACCATTACGCCAAGGCACCTTTGGGCATTCAGCAGATGTCTCCTGGTGCTTTTGAGTTTATATTTTTTATTCAAGCCTTGAAAAGTTCAAATTACTGCAGCATTGAGCTGTAGGAGGAACAGGACTTGAACATGGAATGTCTGTATTGAAAGCCTGATGATTAGACCATTGCACCATCAGTCAGACACTCTCAGGCAATTTTGAAGTGATCTTTTGTTCGTTAGCCTTCAGTTAGTAAAGTTTAAATAACACAGAATCATATTAATCAGATGTTTCTTAGCGCTGTTGAGGTCTTCTTTTATATGATAGTGTAACAGCCGGGAATCGAACCCTGGTCTCCCACGTGGAAAGCCAACATCTTAACCACTACGACAATTAGAGTTTTGAGGTAGGCAGGCTGAGGCTGTGAGCCACTGCTAGAATAGCAGTAAATGAAGCTCAATAACTAGCATTACACTTTAGGAAGTGTGGGATTTGAACAACTCTCTGTGCTGAATAGCCCCTACTACACCATCACTCAGTAACATCTGCCTCTTTGTACTGTTGAAGCGATCATTTGTATGTTAGCCTTCAGATAGTAAAGTTGAAAGAATCAAGAGTTGAACATAGACTCACGTTCATCAGAGTGTAACACCCAGTAATCGAACACAGGTCCCCTGCACTGAAGGCCAACATCTTAACCACTAAGCCAAAGCAACTGCCTATGGCTGAGCCATAGGCAGTTGCTTTTTTCATTTTTTCATTTTTTTCAAATCCTCAAAAATGATGAAAAACGGCGTGCTATAGTATGCCGTACGATATGGGCTATAGCCCATTGTCCAAAATGATAAAAAACGAGGATACATTTTTTTATCAAAAATTAAAAAAACGATGGGCTATAACCCATCGTTTTTTTCATTTTTTCACTTTTTTTCAAATCCTCAAAAATGATGAAAAACGCCGTGCTATAGTATGCCGTACGATGTGGGCCTATAGCCCATGGTCCAAAATGATGAAAAACGAGGATAAAAAAATTAATTCAAAAATTCAAAAAACGATGGGCTATAACCCATCGTTTTTTTCATTTTTTCATTTTTTTCAAATCCTCAAAAATGATGAAAAACGGCGTGCTATCGTATGATCGTATGGGCTATAGCCCATGGTCCAAAATGATGACGTTCTCTCTACCGCAACATACTTAAAAGTATAGCGGTGTATGAGAATGGGTGTTGCGGAGGATGAGAAACATTAACATTGTGCTATAGGAGCAATGGGACTTGAACATAGAATGTCCGTACAGAGAGACTGATCATTAGACCATTGCACCATCAGTCAGACACACAGTGAACATCTCCTGGTAATTGTGTGTGTTAGCCCTCAGTTGGTAAAGTTGAAACACTCCAGCATTATAAAGCTATAGGAGAACAGGGATTTGAACATTTAGAGATGTATTAACTGAAGGCTCACAGCCTCAGCCTGATAACCTCAAAAGTCTCATATCTCCCCTGAGCCATAGGCAGTTGCTTTGGCTTAGTGGTTAAGATGTTGGCCTTCAGTGCAGGGGACCTGTGTTCGATTCCTGGGTGTTACACTCTGATGAACGTGAGTCTATGTTCAACTCTTGATTCTTTCAACTTTACTATCTGAAGGCTAACATACAAAAGATCGCTTCAACAGTACAAAGAGGCAGATGTTACTGAGTGATGTTGTAGTAGGGGCTATTCAGCACAGAGAGTTCATGTTCAAATCCCACTCTTCCTAAAGTTTAATGCTAGTTATTGAGCTTCATTTACTGCTATTCTAGCAGTGGCTCACAGCCTCAGCCTGACTACCTCAAAACTCTAATTGTCGTAGTGGTTAAGATGTTGGCTTTCCACGTGGGAGACCAGGGTTCGATTCCCGGCTATTACACTATCATACAAAAGAAGACCTCAACAACAGCGCTAAGAAACATCTGATTAATATGGGTCTGTGTTATTTAAACTTTACTGAAGGCTAACGCACAAAAGATCACTTCAAAATTACCAGGAGACTTTGCCTGAGAGTGTCTGACTGATGGTGCAGTGGTCTAATCATCAGGCTTTCAGTACAGACATTCCATGTTCAAGTCCTGTTCCTCCTACAGCTCAATGCTGCAGTAATTTGAACTTTTCAAGGCTTGAATAAAAACTCAAAAGCACCAGGAGACATCTGCTGAATGCCCCAAGGTGCCTTGTGGGGCGGCAGTGGCTCAGGGGTAGAGTGCCTGGATGGTAACCGTAAGGTTGCCAGTTCAAACCCGGGCTCCCCCAGAGTTACTGTCAAAGTGTCCTTGAGCAAGACACTGAACCCCTAATTGCTCCCGATGTGCTAGTTGGTGCCTTGCATGGTTTCCGCTGCCATCGGTGTATGAATGGGTGAATGTAATGCACAATCTCTGTAAAGCACCTTGGATAAAGGCGCTACGCGCCTTTATCCAAGGTGCTTTACAGAGATTGTGCATGCACCATTTACCATTTATGTTAAATTGGACATTTTCATGGTAAAAGGTTAGCTGGACAGGGTTCTTTCAGACATAAGCCCCAACCGTTACATCTCAGGAAACAGGGGGAGAGAGCACCCTCTCCCGATGGTCCTCCAGCACCTTGATGTCATGACATGGGACTTGAACCTGCCAACTGCCTGTAGCAGAGGCAACGGGTCAAGCGCTCCACACCATTACGCCAAGGCACCTTTGGGCATTCAGCAGATGTCTCCTGGTGCTTTTGAGTTTATATTTTTTATTCAAGCCTTGAAAAGTTCAAATTACTGCAGCATTGAGCTGTAGGAGGAACAGGACTTGAACATGGAATGTCTGTATTGAAAGCCTGATGATTAGACCATTGCACCATCAGTCAGACACTCTCAGGCTAAGTCTCCTGGTAATTTTGAAGTGATCTTTTGTTCGTTAGCCTTCAGTTAGTAAAGTTTAAATAACACAGAATCATATTAATCAGATGTTTCTTAGCGCTGTTGAGGTCTTCTTTTATATGATAGTGTAACAGCCGGGAATCGAACCCTGGTCTCCCACGTGGAAAGCCAACATCTTAACCACTACGACAATTAGAGTTTTGAGGTAGGCAGGCTGAGGCTGTGAGCCACTGCTAGAATAGCAGTAAATGAAGCTCAATAACTAGCATTACACTTTAGGAAGTGTGGGATTTGAACAACTCTCTGTGCTGAATAGCCCCTACTACACCATCACTCAGTAACATCTGCCTCTTTGTACTGTTGAAGCGATCATTTGTATGTTAGCCTTCAGATAGTAAAGTTGAAAGAATCAAGAGTTGAACATAGACTCACGTTCATCAGAGTGTAACACCCAGTAATCGAACACAGGTCCCCTGCACTGAAGGCCAACATCTTAACCACTAAGCCAAAGCAACTGCCTATGGCTGAGCCATAGGCAGTTGCTTTTTTCATTTTTTCATTTTTTTCAAATCCTCAAAAATGATGAAAAACGGCGTGCTATAGTATGCCGTACGATATGGGCTATAGCCCATTGTCCAAAATGATAAAAAACGAGGATACATTTTTTTATCAAAAATTAAAAAAACGATGGGCTATAACCCATCGTTTTTTTCATTTTTTCACTTTTTTTCAAATCCTCAAAAATGATGAAAAACGCCGTGCTATAGTATGCCGTACGATGTGGGCCTATAGCCCATGGTCCAAAATGATGAAAAACGAGGATAAAAAAATTAATTCAAAAATTCAAAAAACGATGGGCTATAACCCATCGTTTTTTTCATTTTTTCATTTTTTTCAAATCCTCAAAAATGATGAAAAACGGCGTGCTATCGTATGATCGTATGGGCTATAGCCCATGGTCCAAAATGATGACGTTCTCTCTACCGCAACATACTTAAAAGTATAGCGGTGTATGAGAATGGGTGTTGCGGAGGATGAGAAACATTAACATTGTGCTATAGGAGCAATGGGACTTGAACATAGAATGTCCGTACAGAGAGACTGATCATTAGACCATTGCACCATCAGTCAGACACACAGTGAACATCTCCTGGTAATTGTGTGTGTTAGCCCTCAGTTGGTAAAGTTGAAACACTCCAGCATTATAAAGCTATAGGAGAACAGGGATTTGAACATTTAGAGATGTATTAACTGAAGGCTCACAGCCTCAGCCTGATAACCTCAAAAGTCTCATATCTCCCCTGAGCCATAGGCAGTTGCTTTGGCTTAGTGGTTAAGATGTTGGCCTTCAGTGCAGGGGACCTGTGTTCGATTCCTGGGTGTTACACTCTGATGAACGTGAGTCTATGTTCAACTCTTGATTCTTTCAACTTTACTATCTGAAGGCTAACATACAAAAGATCGCTTCAACAGTACAAAGAGGCAGATGTTACTGAGTGATGTTGTAGTAGGGGCTATTCAGCACAGAGAGTTCATGTTCAAATCCCACTCTTCCTAAAGTTTAATGCTAGTTATTGAGCTTCATTTACTGCTATTCTAGCAGTGGCTCACAGCCTCAGCCTGACTACCTCAAAACTCTAATTGTCGTAGTGGTTAAGATGTTGGCTTTCCACGTGGGAGACCAGGGTTCGATTCCCGGCTATTACACTATCATACAAAAGAAGACCTCAACAACAGCGCTAAGAAACATCTGATTAATATGGGTCTGTGTTATTTAAACTTTACTGAAGGCTAACGCACAAAAGATCACTTCAAAATTACCAGGAGACTTTGCCTGAGAGTGTCTGACTGATGGTGCAGTGGTCTAATCATCAGGCTTTCAGTACAGACATTCCATGTTCAAGTCCTGTTCCTCCTACAGCTCAATGCTGCAGTAATTTGAACTTTTCAAGGCTTGAATAAAAAATATAAACTCAAAAGCACCAGGAGACATCTGCTGAATGCCCAAAGGTGCCTTGTGGGGCGGCAGTGGCTCAGGGGTAGAGTGCCTGGATGGTAACCGTAAGGTTGCCAGTTCAAACCCGGGCTCCCCCAGAGTTACTGTCAAAGTGTCCTTGAGCAAGACACTGAACCCCTAATTGCTCCCGATGTGCTAGTTGGTGCCTTGCATGGTTTCCGCTGCCATCGGTGTATGAATGGGTGAATGTAATGCACAATCTCTGTAAAGCACCTTGGATAAAGGCGCGTAGCGCCTTTATCCAAGGTGCTTTACAGAGATTGTGCATGCACCATTTACCATTTATGTTAAATTGGACATTTTCATGGTAAAAGGTTAGCTGGACAGGGTTCTTTCAGACATAAGCCCCAACCGTTACATCTCAGGAAACAGGGGGAGAGAGCACCCTCTCCCGATGGTCCTCCAGCACCTTGATGTCATGACATGGGACTTGAACCTGCCAACTGCCTGTAGCAGAGGCAACGGGTCAAGCGCTCCACACCATTACGCCAAGGCACCTTTGGGCATTCAGCAGATGTCTCCTGGTGCTTTTGAGTTTATATTTTTTATTCAAGCCTTGAAAAGTTCAAATTACTGCAGCATTGAGCTGTAGGAGGAACAGGACTTGAACATGGAATGTCTGTATTGAAAGCCTGATGATTAGACCATTGCACCATCAGTCAGACACTCTCAGGCTAAGTCTCCTGGTAATTTTGAAGTGATCTTTTGTTCGTTAGCCTTCAGTTAGTAAAGTTTAAATAACACAGAATCATATTAATCAGATGTTTCTTAGCGCTGTTGAGGTCTTCTTTTATATGATAGTGTAACAGCCGGGAATCGAACCCTGGTCTCCCACGTGGAAAGCCAACATCTTAACCACTACGACAATTAGAGTTTTGAGGTAGGCAGGCTGAGGCTGTGAGCCACTGCTAGAATAGCAGTAAATGAAGCTCAATAACTAGCATTACACTTTAGGAAGTGTGGGATTTGAACAACTCTCTGTGCTGAATAGCCCCTACTACACCATCACTCAGTAACATCTGCCTCTTTGTACTGTTGAAGCGATCATTTGTATGTTAGCCTTCAGATAGTAAAGTTGAAAGAATCAAGAGTTGAACATAGACTCACGTTCATCAGAGTGTAACACCCAGTAATCGAACACAGGTCCCCTGCACTGAAGGCCAACATCTTAACCACTAAGCCAAAGCAACTGCCTATGGCTGAGCCATAGGCAGTTGCTTTTTTCATTTTTTCATTTTTTTCAAATCCTCAAAAATGATGAAAAACGGCGTGCTATAGTATGCCGTACGATATGGGCTATAGCACATTGTCCAAAATGATAAAAAACGAGGATACATTTTTTTATCAAAAATTAAAAAAACGATGGGCTATAACCCATCGTTTTTTTCATTTTTTCACTTTTTTTCAAATCCTCAAAAATGATGAAAAACGCCGTGCTATAGTATGCCGTACGATGTGGGCCTATAGCCCATGGTCCAAAATGATGAAAAACGAGGATAAAAAATTTAATTCAAAAATTCAAAAAACGATGGGCTATAACCCATCGTTTTTTTCATTTTTTCATTTTTTTCAAATCCTCAAAAATGATGAAAAACGGCGTGCTATCGTATGATCGTATGGGCTATAGCCCATGGTCCAAAATGATGACGTTCTCTCTACCGCAACATACTTAAAAGTATAGCGGTGTATGAGAATGGGTGTTGCGGAGGATGAGAAACATTAACATTGTGCTATAGGAGCAATGGGACTTGAACATAGAATGTCCGTACAGAGAGACTGATCATTAGACCATTGCACCATCAGTCAGACACACAGTGAACATCTCCTGGTAATTGTGTGTGTTAGCCCTCAGTTGGTAAAGTTGAAACACTCCAGCATTATAAAGCTATAGGAGAACAGGGATTTGAACATTTAGAGATGTATTAACTGAAGGCTCACAGCCTCAGCCTGATAACCTCAAAAGTCTCATATCTCCCCTGAGCCATAGGCAGTTGCTTTGGCTTAGTGGTTAAGATGTTGGCCTTCAGTGCAGGGGACCTGTGTTCGATTCCTGGGTGTTACACTCTGATGAACGTGAGTCTATGTTCAACTCTTGATTCTTTCAACTTTACTATCTGAAGGCTAACATACAAAAGATCGCTTCAACAGTACAAAGAGGCAGATGTTACTGAGTGATGTTGTAGTAGGGGCTATTCAGCACAGAGAGTTCATGTTCAAATCCCACTCTTCCTAAAGTTTAATGCTAGTTATTGAGCTTCATTTACTGCTATTCTAGCAGTGGCTCACAGCCTCAGCCTGACTACCTCAAAACTCTAATTGTCGTAGTGGTTAAGATGTTGGCTTTCCACGTGGGAGACCAGGGTTCGATTCCCGGCTATTACACTATCATACAAAAGAAGACCTCAACAACAGCGCTAAGAAACATCTGATTAATATGGGTCTGTGTTATTTAAACTTTACTGAAGGCTAACGCACAAAAGATCACTTCAAAATTACCAGGAGACTTTGCCTGAGAGTGTCTGACTGATGGTGCAGTGGTCTAATCATCAGGCTTTCAGTACAGACATTCCATGTTCAAGTCCTGTTCCTCCTACAGCTCAATGCTGCAGTAATTTGAACTTTTCAAGGCTTGAATAAAAACTCAAAAGCACCAGGAGACATCTGCTGAATGCCCCAAGGTGCCTTGTGGGGCGGCAGTGGCTCAGGGGTAGAGTGCCTGGATGGTAACCGTAAGGTTGCCAGTTCAAACCCGGGCTCCCCCAGAGTTACTGTCAAAGTGTCCTTGAGCAAGACACTGAACCCCTAATTGCTCCCGATGTGCTAGTTGGTGCCTTGCATGGTTTCCGCTGCCATCGGTGTATGAATGGGTGAATGTAATGCACAATCTCTGTAAAGCACCTTGGATAAAGGCGCGTAGCGCCTTTATCCAAGGTGCTTTGCATGCACCATTTACCATTTATGTTAAATTGGACATTTTCATGGTAAAAGGTTAGCTGGACAGGGTTCTTTCAGACATAAGCCCCAACCGTTACATCTCAGGAAACAGGGGGAGAGAGCACCCTCTCCCGATGGTCCTCCAGCACCTTGATGTCATGACATGGGACTTGAACCTGCCAACTGCCTGTAGCAGAGGCAACGGGTCAAGCGCTCCACACCATTACGCCAAGGCACCTTTGGGCATTCAGCAGATGTCTCCTGGTGCTTTTGAGTTTATATTTTTTATTCAAGCCTTGAAAAGTTCAAATTACTGCAGCATTGAGCTGTAGGAGGAACAGGACTTGAACATGGAATGTCTGTATTGAAAGCCTGATGATTAGACCATTGCACCATCAGTCAGACACTCTCAGGCTAAGTCTCCTGGTAATTTTGAAGTGATCTTTTGTTCGTTAGCCTTCAGTTAGTAAAGTTTAAATAACACAGAATCATATTAATCAGATGTTTCTTAGCGCTGTTGAGGTCTTCTTTTATATGATAGTGTAACAGCCGGGAATCGAACCCTGGTCTCCCACGTGGAAAGCCAACATCTTAACCACTAAGACAATTAGAGTTTTGAGGTAGGCAGGCTGAGGCTGTGAGCCACTGCTAGAATAGCAGTAAATGAAGCTCAATAACTAGCATTACACTTTAGGAAGTGTGGGATTTGAACAACTCTCTGTGCTGAATAGCCCCTACTACACCATCACTCAGTAACATCTGCCTCTTTGTACTGTTGAAGCGATCATTTGTATGTTAGCCTTCAGATAGTAAAGTTGAAAGAATCAAGAGTTGAACATAGACTCACGTTCATCAGAGTGTAACACCCAGTAATCGAACACAGGTCCCCTGCACTGAAGGCCAACATCTTAACCACTAAGCCAAAGCAACTGCCTATGGCTGAGCCATAGGCAGTTGCTTTTTTCATTTTTTCATTTTTTTCAAATCCTCAAAAATGATGAAAAACGGCGTGCTATAGTATGCCGTACGATATGGGCTATAGCCCATTGTCCAAAATGATAAAAAACGAGGATACATTTTTTTATCAAAAATTAAAAAAACGATGGGCTATAACCCATCGTTTTTTTCATTTTTTCACTTTTTTTCAAATCCTCAAAAATGATGAAAAACGCCGTGCTATAGTATGCCGTACGATGTGGGCCTATAGCCCATGGTCCAAAATGATGAAAAACGAGGATAAAAAAATTAATTCAAAAATTCAAAAAACGATGGGCTATAACCCATCGTTTTTTTCATTTTTTCATTTTTTTCAAATCCTCAAAAATGATGAAAAACGGCGTGCTATCGTATGATCGTATGGGCTATAGCCCATGGTCCAAAATGATGACGTTCTCTCTACCGCAACATACTTAAAAGTATAGCGGTGTATGAGAATGGGTGTTGCGGAGGATGAGAAACATTAACATTGTGCTATAGGAGCAATGGGACTTGAACATAGAATGTCCGTACAGAGAGACTGATCATTAGACCATTGCACCATCAGTCAGACACACAGTGAACATCTCCTGGTAATTGTGTGTGTTAGCCCTCAGTTGGTAAAGTTGAAACACTCCAGCATTATAAAGCTATAGGAGAACAGGGATTTGAACATTTAGAGATGTATTAACTGAAGGCTCACAGCCTCAGCCTGATAACCTCAAAAGTCTCATATCTCCCCTGAGCCATAGGCAGTTGCTTTGGCTTAGTGGTTAAGATGTTGGCCTTCAGTGCAGGGGACCTGTGTTCGATTCCTGGGTGTTACACTCTGATGAACGTGAGTCTATGTTCAACTCTTGATTCTTTCAACTTTACTATCTGAAGGCTAACATACAAAAGATCGCTTCAACAGTACAAAGAGGCAGATGTTACTGAGTGATGTTGTAGTAGGGGCTATTCAGCACAGAGAGTTCATGTTCAAATCCCACTCTTCCTAAAGTTTAATGCTAGTTATTGAGCTTCATTTACTGCTATTCTAGCAGTGGCTCACAGCCTCAGCCTGACTACCTCAAAACTCTAATTGTCGTAGTGGTTAAGATGTTGGCTTTCCACGTGGGAGACCAGGGTTCGATTCCCGGCTATTACACTATCATACAAAAGAAGACCTCAACAACAGCGCTAAGAAACATCTGATTAATATGGGTCTGTGTTATTTAAACTTTACTGAAGGCTAACGCACAAAAGATCACTTCAAAATTACCAGGAGACTTTGCCTGAGAGTGTCTGACTGATGGTGCAGTGGTCTAATCATCAGGCTTTCAGTACAGACATTCCATGTTCAAGTCCTGTTCCTCCTACAGCTCAATGCTGCAGTAATTTGAACTTTTCAAGGCTTGAATAAAAACTCAAAAGCACCAGGAGACATCTGCTGAATGCCCCAAGGTGCCTTGTGGGGCGGCAGTGGCTCAGGGGTAGAGTGCCTGGATGGTAACCGTAAGGTTGCCAGTTCAAACCCGGGCTCCCCCAGAGTTACTGTCAAAGTGTCCTTGAGCAAGACACTGAACCCCTAATTGCTCCCGATGTGCTAGTTGGTGCCTTGCATGGTTTCCGCTGCCATCGGTGTATGAATGGGTGAATGTAATGCACAATCTCTGTAAAGCACCTTGGATAAAGGCGCGTAGCGCCTTTATCCAAGGTGCTTTACAGAGATTGTGCATGCACCATTTACCATTTATGTTAAATTGGACATTTTCATGGTAAAAGGTTAGCTGGACAGGGTTCTTTCAGACATAAGCCCCAACCGTTACATCTCAGGAAACAGGGGGAGAGAGCACCCTCTCCCGATGGTCCTCCAGCACCTTGATGTCATGACATGGGACTTGAACCTGCCAACTGCCTGTAGCAGAGGCAACGGGTCAAGCGCTCCACACCATTACGCCAAGGCACCTTTGGGCATTCAGCAGATGTCTCCTGGTGCTTTTGAGTTTATATTTTTTATTCAAGCCTTGAAAAGTTCAAATTACTGCAGCATTGAGCTGTAGGAGGAACAGGACTTGAACATGGAATGTCTGTATTGAAAGCCTGATGATTAGACCATTGCACCATCAGTCAGACACTCTCAGGCTAAGTCTCCTGGTAATTTTGAAGTGATCTTTTGTTCGTTAGCCTTCAGTTAGTAAAGTTTAAATAACACAGAATCATATTAATCAGATGTTTCTTAGCGCTGTTGAGGTCTTCTTTTATATGATAGTGTAACAGCCGGGAATCGAACCCTGGTCTCCCACGTGGAAAGCCAACATCTTAACCACTACGACAATTAGAGTTTTGAGGTAGGCAGGCTGAGGCTGTGAGCCACTGCTAGAATAGCAGTAAATGAAGCTCAATAACTAGCATTACACTTTAGGAAGTGTGGGATTTGAACAACTCTCTGTGCTGAATAGCCCCTACTACACCATCACTCAGTAACATCTGCCTCTTTGTACTGTTGAAGCGATCATTTGTATGTTAGCCTTCAGATAGTAAAGTTGAAAGAATCAAGAGTTGAACATAGACTCACGTTCATCAGAGTGTAACACCCAGTAATCGAACACAGGTCCCCTGCACTGAAGGCCAACATCTTAACCACTAAGCCAAAGCAACTGCCTATGGCTGAGCCATAGGCAGTTGCTTTTTTCATTTTTTCATTTTTTTCAAATCCTCAAAAATGATGAAAAACGGCGTGCTATAGTATGCCGTACGATATGGGCTATAGCCCATTGTCCAAAATGATAAAAAACGAGGATACATTTTTTTATCAAAAATTAAAAAAACGATGGGCTATAACCCATCGTTTTTTTCATTTTTTCACTTTTTTTCAAATCCTCAAAAATGATGAAAAACGCCGTGCTATAGTATGCCGTACGATGTGGGCCTATAGCCCATGGTCCAAAATGATGAAAAACGAGGATAAAAAAATTAATTCAAAAATTCAAAAAACGATGGGCTATAACCCATCGTTTTTTTCATTTTTTTCAAATCCTCAAAAATGATGAAAAACGGCGTGCTATCGTATGATCGTATGGGCTATAGCCCATGGTCCAAAATGATGACGTTCTCTCTACCGCAACATACTTAAAAGTATAGCGGTGTATGAGAATGGGTGTTGCGGAGGATGAGAAACATTAACATTGTGCTATAGGAGCAATGGGACTTGAACATAGAATGTCCGTACAGAGAGACTGATCATTAGACCATTGCACCATCAGTCAGACACACAGTGAACATCTCCTGGTAATTGTGTGTGTTAGCCCTCAGTTGGTAAAGTTGAAACACTCCAGCATTATAAAGCTATAGGAGAACAGGGATTTGAACATTTAGAGATGTATTAACTGAAGGCTCACAGCCTCAGCCTGATAACCTCAAAAGTCTCATATCTCCCCTGAGCCATAGGCAGTTGCTTTGGCTTAGTGGTTAAGATGTTGGCCTTCAGTGCAGGGGACCTGTGTTCGATTCCTGGGTGTTACACTCTGATGAACGTGAGTCTATGTTCAACTCTTGATTCTTTCAACTTTACTATCTGAAGGCTAACATACAAAAGATCGCTTCAACAGTACAAAGAGGCAGATGTTACTGAGTGATGTTGTAGTAGGGGCTATTCAGCACAGAGAGTTCATGTTCAAATCCCACTCTTCCTAAAGTTTAATGCTAGTTATTGAGCTTCATTTACTGCTATTCTAGCAGTGGCTCACAGCCTCAGCCTGACTACCTCAAAACTCTAATTGTCGTAGTGGTTAAGATGTTGGCTTTCCACGTGGGAGACCAGGGTTCGATTCCCGGCTATTACACTATCATACAAAAGAAGACCTCAACAACAGCGCTAAGAAACATCTGATTAATATGGGTCTGTGTTATTTAAACTTTACTGAAGGCTAACGCACAAAAGATCACTTCAAAATTACCAGGAGACTTTGCCTGAGAGTGTCTGACTGATGGTGCAGTGGTCTAATCATCAGGCTTTCAGTACAGACATTCCATGTTCAAGTCCTGTTCCTCCTACAGCTCAATGCTGCAGTAATTTGAACTTTTCAAGGCTTGAATAAAAACTCAAAAGCACCAGGAGACATCTGCTGAATGCCCCAAGGTGCCTTGTGGGGCGGCAGTGGCTCAGGGGTAGAGTGCCTGGATGGTAACTGTAAGGTTGCCAGTTCAAACCCGGGCTCCCCCAGAGTTACTGTCAAAGTGTCCTTGAGCAAGACACTGAACCCCTAATTGCTCCCGATGTGCTAGTTGGTGCCTTGCATGGTTTCCGCTGCCATCGGTGTATGAATGGGTGAATGTAATGCACAATCTCTGTAAAGCACCTTGGATAAAGGCGCGTAGCGCCTTTATCCAAGGTGCTTTACAGAGATTGTGCATGCACCATTTACCATTTATGTTAAATTGGACATTTTCATGGTAAAAGGTTAGCTGGACAGGGTTCTTTCAGACATAAGCCCCAACCGTTACATCTCAGGAAACAGGGGGAGAGAGCACCCTCTCCCGATGGTCCTCCAGCACCTTGATGTCATGACATGGGACTTGAACCTGCCAACTGCCTGTAGCAGAGGCAACGGGTCAAGCGCTCCACACCATTACGCCAAGGCACCTTTGGGCATTCAGCAGATGTCTCCTGGTGCTTTTGAGTTTATATTTTTTATTCAAGCCTTGAAAAGTTCAAATTACTGCAGCATTGAGCTGTAGGAGGAACAGGACTTGAACATGGAATGTCTGTATTGAAAGCCTGATGATTAGACCATTGCACCATCAGTCAGACACTCTCAGGCTAAGTCTCCTGGTAATTTTGAAGTGATCTTTTGTTCGTTAGCCTTCAGTTAGTAAAGTTTAAATAACACAGAATCATATTAATCAGATGTTTCTTAGCGCTGTTGAGGTCTTCTTTTATATGATAGTGTAACAGCCGGGAATCGAACCCTGGTCTCCCACGTGGAAAGCCAACATCTTAACCACTACGACAATTAGAGTTTTGAGGTAGGCAGGCTGAGACTGTGAGCCACTGCTAGAATAGCAGTAAATGAAGCTCAATAACTAGCATTACACTTTAGGAAGTGTGGGATTTGAACAACTCTCTGTGCTGAATAGCCCCTACTACACCATCACTCAGTAACATCTGCCTCTTTGTACTGTTGAAGCGATCATTTGTATGTTAGCCTTCAGATAGTAAAGTTGAAAGAATCAAGAGTTGAACATAGACTCACGTTCATCAGAGTGTAACACCCAGTAATCGAACACAGGTCCCCTGCACTGAAGGCCAACATCTTAACCACTAAGCCAAAGCAACTGCCTATGGCTGAGCCATAGGCAGTTGCTTTTTTCATTTTTTCATTTTTTTCAAATCCTCAAAAATGATGAAAAACGGCGTGCTATAGTATGCCGTACGATATGGGCTATAGCACATTGTCCAAAATGATAAAAAACGAGGATACATTTTTTTATCAAAAATAAAAAAAACGATGGGCTATAACCCATCGTTTTTTTTCATTTTTTCACTTTTTTTCAAATCCTCAAAAATGATGAAAAACGCCGTGCTATAGTATGCCGTACGATGTGGGCCTATAGCCCATGGTCCAAAATGATGAAAAACGAGGATAAAAAAATTAATTCAAAAATTCAAAAAACGATGGGCTATAACCCATCGTTTTTTTCATTTTTTCATTTTTTTCAAATCCTCAAAAATGATGAAAAACGGCGTGCTATCGTATGATCGTATGGGCTATAGCCCATGGTCCAAAATGATGACGTTCTCTCTACCGCAACATACTTAAAAGTATAGCGGTGTATGAGAATGGGTGTTGCGGAGGATGAGAAACATTAACATTGTGCTATAGGAGCAATGGGACTTGAACATAGAATGTCCGTACAGAGAGACTGATCATTAGACCATTGCACCATCAGTCAGACACACAGTGAACATCTCCTGGTAATTGTGTGTGTTAGCCCTCAGTTGGTAAAGTTGAAACACTCCAGCATTATAAAGCTATAGGAGAACAGGGATTTGAACATTTAGAGATGTATTAACTGAAGGCTCACAGCCTCAGCCTGATAACCTCAAAAGTCTCATATCTCCCCTGAGCCATAGGCAGTTGCTTTGGCTTAGTGGTTAAGATGTTGGCCTTCAGTGCAGGGGACCTGTGTTCGATTCCTGGGTGTTACACTCTGATGAACGTGAGTCTATGTTCAACTCTTGATTCTTTCAACTTTACTATCTGAAGGCTAACATACAAAAGATCGCTTCAACAGTACAAAGAGGCAGATGTTACTGAGTGATGTTGTAGTAGGGGCTATTCAGCACAGAGAGTTCATGTTCAAATCCCACTCTTCCTAAAGTTTAATGCTAGTTATTGAGCTTCATTTACTGCTATTCTAGCAGTGGCTCACAGCCTCAGCCTGACTACCTCAAAACTCTAATTGTCGTAGTGGTTAAGATGTTGGCTTTCCACGTGGGAGACCAGGGTTCGATTCCCGGCTATTACACTATCATACAAAAGAAGACCTCAACAACAGCGCTAAGAAACATCTGATTAATATGGGTCTGTGTTATTTAAACTTTACTGAAGGCTAACGCACAAAAGATCACTTCAAAATTACCAGGAGACTTTGCCTGAGAGTGTCTGACTGATGGTGCAGTGGTCTAATCATCAGGCTTTCAGTACAGACATTCCATGTTCAAGTCCTGTTCCTCCTACAGCTCAATGCTGCAGTAATTTGAACTTTTCAAGGCTTGAATAAAAACTCAAAAGCACCAGGAGACATCTGCTGAATGCCCCAAGGTGCCTTGTGGGGCGGCAGTGGCTCAGGGGTAGAGTGCCTGGATGGTAACCGTAAGGTTGCCAGTTCAAACCCGGGCTCCCCCAGAGTTACTGTCAAAGTGTCCTTGAGCAAGACACTGAACCCCTAATTGCTCCCGATGTGCTAGTTGGTGCCTTGCATGGTTTCCGCTGCCATCGGTGTATGAATGGGTGAATGTAATGCACAATCTCTGTAAAGCACCTTGGATAAAGGCGCGTAGCGCCTTTATCCAAGGTGCTTTACAGAGATTGTGCATGCACCATTTACCATTTATGTTAAATTGGACATTTTCATGGTAAAAGGTTAGCTGGACAGGGTTCTTTCAGACATAAGCCCCAACCGTTACATCTCAGGAAACAGGGGGAGAGAGCACCCTCTCCCGATGGTCCTCCAGCACCTTGATGTCATGACATGGGACTTGAACCTGCCAACTGCCTGTAGCAGAGGCAACGGGTCAAGCGCTCCACACCATTACGCCAAGGCACCTTTGGGCATTCAGCAGATGTCTCCTGGTGCTTTTGAGTTTATATTTTTTATTCAAGCCTTGAAAAGTTCAAATTACTGCAGCATTGAGCTGTAGGAGGAACAGGACTTGAACATGGAATGTCTGTATTGAAAGCCTGATGATTAGACCATTGCACCATCAGTCAGACACTCTCAGGCTAAGTCTCCTGGTAATTTTGAAGTGATCTTTTGTTCGTTAGCCTTCAGTTAGTAAAGTTTAAATAACACAGAATCATATTAATCAGATGTTTCTTAGCGCTGTTGAGGTCTTCTTTTATATGATAGTGTAACAGCCGGGAATCGAACCCTGGTCTCCCACGTGGAAAGCCAACATCTTAACCACTACGACAATTAGAGTTTTGAGGTAGGCAGGCTGAGGCTGTGAGCCACTGCTAGAATAGCAGTAAATGAAGCTCAATAACTAGCATTACACTTTAGGAAGTGTGGGATTTGAACAACTCTCTGTGCTGAATAGCCCCTACTACACCATCACTCAGTAACATCTGCCTCTTTGTACTGTTGAAGCGATCATTTGTATGTTAGCCTTCAGATAGTAAAGTTGAAAGAATCAAGAGTTGAACATAGACTCACGTTCATCAGAGTGTAACACCCAGTAATCGAACACAGGTCCCCTGCACTGAAGGCCAACATCTTAACCACTAAGCCAAAGCAACTGCCTATGGCTGAGCCATAGGCAGTTGCTTTTTTCATTTTTTCATTTTTTTCAAATCCTCAAAAATGATGAAAAACGGCGTGCTATAGTATGCCGTACGATATGGGCTATAGCCCATTGTCCAAAATGATAAAAAACGAGGATACATTTTTTTATCAAAAATTAAAAAAACGATGGGCTATAACCCATCGTTTTTTTCATTTTTTCACTTTTTTTCAAATCCTCAAAAATGATGAAAAACGCCGTGCTATAGTATGCCGTACGATGTGGGCCTATAGCCCATGGTCCAAAATGATGAAAAACGAGGATAAAAAAATTAATTCAAAAATTCAAAAAACGATGGGCTATAACCCATCGTTTTTTTCATTTTTTCATTTTTTTCAAATCCTCAAAAATGATGAAAAACGGCGTGCTATCGTATGATCGTATGGGCTATAGCCCATGGTCCAAAATGATGACGTTCTCTCTACCGCAACATACTTAAAAGTATAGCGGTGTATGAGAATGGGTGTTGCGGAGGATGAGAAACATTAACATTGTGCTATAGGAGCAATGGGACTTGAACATAGAATGTCCGTACAGAGAGACTGATCATTAGACCATTGCACCATCAGTCAGACACACAGTGAACATCTCCTGGTAATTGTGTGTGTTAGCCCTCAGTTGGTAAAGTTGAAACACTCCAGCATTATAAAGCTATAGGAGAACAGGGATTTGAACATTTAGAGATGTATTAACTGAAGGCTCACAGCCTCAGCCTGATAACCTCAAAAGTCTCATATCTCCCCTGAGCCATAGGCAGTTGCTTTGGCTTAGTGGTTAAGATGTTGGCCTTCAGTGCAGGGGACCTGTGTTCGATTCCTGGGTGTTACACTCTGATGAACGTGAGTCTATGTTCAACTCTTGATTCTTTCAACTTTACTATCTGAAGGCTAACATACAAAAGATCGCTTCAACAGTACAAAGAGGCAGATGTTACTGAGTGATGTTGTAGTAGGGGCTATTCAGCACAGAGAGTTCATGTTCAAATCCCACTCTTCCTAAAGTTTAATGCTAGTTATTGAGCTTCATTTACTGCTATTCTAGCAGTGGCTCACAGCCTCAGCCTGACTACCTCAAAACTCTAATTGTCGTAGTGGTTAAGATGTTGGCTTTCCACATGGGAGACCAGGGTTCGATTCCCGGCTATTACACTATCATACAAAAGAAGACCTCAACAACAGCGCTAAGAAACATCTGATTAATATGGGTCTGTGTTATTTAAACTTTACTGAAGGCTAACGCACAAAAGATCACTTCAAAATTACCAGGAGACTTTGCCTGAGAGTGTCTGACTGATGGTGCAGTGGTCTAATCATCAGGCTTTCAGTACAGACATTCCATGTTCAAGTCCTGTTCCTCCTACAGCTCAATGCTGCAGTAATTTGAACTTTTCAAGGCTTGAATAAAAACTCAAAAGCACCAGGAGACATCTGCTGAATGCCCCAAGGTGCCTTGTGGGGCGGCAGTGGCTCAGGGGTAGAGTGCCTGGATGGTAACCGTAAGGTTGCCAGTTCAAACCCGGGCTCCCCCAGAGTTACTGTCAAAGTGTCCTTGAGCAAGACACTGAACCCCTAATTGCTCCCGATGTGCTAGTTGGTGCCTTGCATGGTTTCCGCTGCCATCGGTGTATGAATGGGTGAATGTAATGCACAATCTCTGTAAAGCACCTTGGATAAAGGCGCTACGCGCCTTTATCCAAGGTGCTTTACAGAGATTGTGCATGCACCATTTACCATTTATGTTAAATTGGACATTTTCATGGTAAAAGGTTAGCTGGACAGGGTTCTTTCAGACATAAGCCCCAACCGTTACATCTCAGGAAACAGGGGGAGAGAGCACCCTCTCCCGATGGTCCTCCAGCACCTTGATGTCATGACATGGGACTTGAACCTGCCAACTGCCTGTAGCAGAGGCAACGGGTCAAGCGCTCCACACCATTACGCCAAGGCACCTTTGGGCATTCAGCAGATGTCTCCTGGTGCTTTTGAGTTTATATTTTTTATTCAAGCCTTGAAAAGTTCAAATTACTGCAGCATTGAGCTGTAGGAGGAACAGGACTTGAACATGGAATGTCTGTATTGAAAGCCTGATGATTAGACCATTGCACCATCAGTCAGACACTCTCAGGCTAAGTCTCCTGGTAATTTTGAAGTGATCTTTTGTTCGTTAGCCTTCAGTTAGTAAAGTTTAAATAACACAGAATCATATTAATCAGATGTTTCTTAGCGCTGTTGAGGTCTTCTTTTATATGATAGTGTAACAGCCGGGAATCGAACCCTGGTCTCCCACGTGGAAAGCCAACATCTTAACCACTACGACAATTAGAGTTTTGAGGTAGGCAGGCTGAGGCTGTGAGCCACTGCTAGAATAGCAGTAAATGAAGCTCAATAACTAGCATTACACTTTAGGAAGTGTGGGATTTGAACAACTCTCTGTGCTGAATAGCCCCTACTACACCATCACTCAGTAACATCTGCCTCTTTGTACTGTTGAAGCGATCATTTGTATGTTAGCCTTCAGATAGTAAAGTTGAAAGAATCAAGAGTTGAACATAGACTCACGTTCATCAGAGTGTAACACCCAGTAATCGAACACAGGTCCCCTGCACTGAAGGCCAACATCTTAACCACTAAGCCAAAGCAACTGCCTATGGCTGAGCCATAGGCAGTTGCTTTTTTCATTTTTTCATTTTTTTCAAATCCTCAAAAATGATGAAAAACGGCGTGCTATAGTATGCCGTACGATATGGGCTATAGCCCATTGTCCAAAATGATAAAAAACGAGGATACATTTTTTTATCAAAAATTAAAAAAACGATGGGCTATAACCCATCGTTTTTTTCATTTTTTCACTTTTTTTCAAATCCTCAAAAATGATGAAAAACGCCGTGCTATAGTATGCCGTACGATGTGGGCCTATAGCCCATGGTCCAAAATGATGAAAAACGAGGATAAAAAAATTAATTCAAAAATTCAAAAAACGATGGGCTATAACCCATCGTTTTTTTCATTTTTTCATTTTTTTCAAATCCTCAAAAATGATGAAAAACGGCGTGCTATCGTATGATCGTATGGGCTATAGCCCATGGTCCAAAATGATGACGTTCTCTCTACCGCAACATACTTAAAAGTATAGCGGTGTATGAGAATGGGTGTTGCGGAGGATGAGAAACATTAACATTGTGCTATAGGAGCAATGGGACTTGAACATAGAATGTCCGTACAGAGAGACTGATCATTAGACCATTGCACCATCAGTCAGACACACAGTGAACATCTCCTGGTAATTGTGTGTGTTAGCCCTCAGTTGGTAAAGTTGAAACACTCCAGCATTATAAAGCTATAGGAGAACAGGGATTTGAACATTTAGAGATGTATTAACTGAAGGCTCACAGCCTCAGCCTGATAACCTCAAAAGTCTCATATCTCCCCTGAGCCATAGGCAGTTGCTTTGGCTTAGTGGTTAAGATGTTGGCCTTCAGTGCAGGGGACCTGTGTTCGATTCCTGGGTGTTACACTCTGATGAACGTGAGTCTATGTTCAACTCTTGATTCTTTCAACTTTACTATCTGAAGGCTAACATACAAAAGATCGCTTCAACAGTACAAAGAGGCAGATGTTACTGAGTGATGTTGTAGTAGGGGCTATTCAGCACAGAGAGTTCATGTTCAAATCCCACTCTTCCTAAAGTTTAATGCTAGTTATTGAGCTTCATTTACTGCTATTCTAGCAGTGGCTCACAGCCTCAGCCTGACTACCTCAAAACTCTAATTGTCGTAGTGGTTAAGATGTTGGCTTTCCACGTGGGAGACCAGGGTTCGATTCCCGGCTATTACACTATCATACAAAAGAAGACCTCAACAACAGCGCTAAGAAACATCTGATTAATATGGGTCTGTGTTATTTAAACTTTACTGAAGGCTAACGCACAAAAGATCACTTCAAAATTACCAGGAGACTTTGCCTGAGAGTGTCTGACTGATGGTGCAGTGGTCTAATCATCAGGCTTTCAGTACAGACATTCCATGTTCAAGTCCTGTTCCTCCTACAGCTCAATGCTGCAGTAATTTGAACTTTTCAAGGCTTGAATAAAAACTCAAAAGCACCAGGAGACATCTGCTGAATGCCCCAAGGTGCCTTGTGGGGCGGCAGTGGCTCAGGGGTAGAGTGCCTGGATGGTAACCGTAAGGTTGCCAGTTCAAACCCGGGCTCCCCCAGAGTTACTGTCAAAGTGTCCTTGAGCAAGACACTGAACCCCTAATTGCTCCCGATGTGCTAGTTGGTGCCTTGCATGGTTTCCGCTGCCATCGGTGTATGAATGGGTGAATGTAATGCACAATCTCTGTAAAGCACCTTGGATAAAGGCGCGTAGCGCCTTTATCCAAGGTGCTTTACAGAGATTGTGCATGCACCATTTACCATTTATGTTAAATTGGACATTTTCATGGTAAAAGGTTAGCTGGACAGGGTTCTTTCAGACATAAGCCCCAACCGTTACATCTCAGGAAACAGGGGGAGAGAGCACCCTCTCCCGATGGTCCTCCAGCACCTTGATGTCATGACATGGGACTTGAACCTGCCAACTGCCTGTAGCAGAGGCAACGGGTCAAGCGCTCCACACCATTACGCCAAGGCACCTTTGGGCATTCAGCAGATGTCTCCTGGTGCTTTTGAGTTTATATTTTTTATTCAAGCCTTGAAAAGTTCAAATTACTGCAGCATTGAGCTGTAGGAGGAACAGGACTTGAACATGGAATGTCTGTATTGAAAGCCTGATGATTAGACCATTGCACCATCAGTCAGACACTCTCAGGCTAAGTCTCCTGGTAATTTTGAAGTGATCTTTTGTTCGTTAGCCTTCAGTTAGTAAAGTTTAAATAACACAGAATCATATTAATCAGATGTTTCTTAGCGCTGTTGAGGTCTTCTTTTATATGATAGTGTAACAGCCGGGAATCGAACCCTGGTCTCCCACGTGGAAAGCCAACATCTTAACCACTAAGACAATTAGAGTTTTGAGGTAGGCAGGCTGAGGCTGTGAGCCACTGCTAGAATAGCAGTAAATGAAGCTCAATAACTAGCATTACACTTTAGGAAGTGTGGGATTTGAACAACTCTCTGTGCTGAATAGCCCCTACTACACCATCACTCAGTAACATCTGCCTCTTTGTACTGTTGAAGCGATCATTTGTATGTTAGCCTTCAGATAGTAAAGTTGAAAGAATCAAGAGTTGAACATAGACTCACGTTCATCAGAGTGTAACACCCAGTAATCGAACACAGGTCCCCTGCACTGAAGGCCAACATCTTAACCACTAAGCCAAAGCAACTGCCTATGGCTGAGCCATAGGCAGTTGCTTTTTTCATTTTTTCATTTTTTTCAAATCCTCAAAAATGATGAAAAACGGCGTGCTATAGTATGCCGTACGATATGGGCTATAGCCCATTGTCCAAAATGATAAAAAACGAGGATACATTTTTTTATCAAAAATTAAAAAAACGATGGGCTATAACCCATCGTTTTTTTCATTTTTTCACTTTTTTTCAAATCCTCAAAAATGATGAAAAACGCCGTGCTATAGTATGCCGTACGATGTGGGCCTATAGCCCATGGTCCAAAATGATGAAAAACGAGGATAAAAAAATTAATTCAAAAATTCAAAAAACGATGGGCTATAACCCATCGTTTTTTTCATTTTTTCATTTTTTTCAAATCCTCAAAAATGATGAAAAACGGCGTGCTATCGTATGATCGTATGGGCTATAGCCCATGGTCCAAAATGATGACGTTCTCTCTACCGCAACATACTTAAAAGTATAGCGGTGTATGAGAATGGGTGTTGCGGAGGATGAGAAACATTAACATTGTGCTATAGGAGCAATGGGACTTGAACATAGAATGTCCGTACAGAGAGACTGATCATTAGACCATTGCACCATCAGTCAGACACACAGTGAACATCTCCTGGTAATTGTGTGTGTTAGCCCTCAGTTGGTAAAGTTGAAACACTCCAGCATTATAAAGCTATAGGAGAACAGGGATTTGAACATTTAGAGATGTATTAACTGAAGGCTCACAGCCTCAGCCTGATAACCTCAAAAGTCTCATATCTCCCCTGAGCCATAGGCAGTTGCTTTGGCTTAGTGGTTAAGATGTTGGCCTTCAGTGCAGGGGACCTGTGTTCGATTCCTGGGTGTTACACTCTGATGAACGTGAGTCTATGTTCAACTCTTGATTCTTTCAACTTTACTATCTGAAGGCTAACATACAAAAGATCGCTTCAACAGTACAAAGAGGCAGATGTTACTGAGTGATGTTGTAGTAGGGGCTATTCAGCACAGAGAGTTCATGTTCAAATCCCACTCTTCCTAAAGTTTAATGCTAGTTATTGAGCTTCATTTACTGCTATTCTAGCAGTGGCTCACAGCCTCAGCCTGACTACCTCAAAACTCTAATTGTCGTAGTGGTTAAGATGTTGGCTTTCCACGTGGGAGACCAGGGTTCGATTCCCGGCTATTACACTATCATACAAAAGAAGACCTCAACAACAGCGCTAAGAAACATCTGATTAATATGAGTCTGTGTTATTTAAACTTTACTGAAGGCTAACGCACAAAAGATCACTTCAAAATGACCAGGAGACTTTGCCTGAGAGTGTCTGACTGATGGTGCAGTGGTCTAATCATCAGGCTTTCAGTACAGACATTCCATGTTCAAGTCCTGTTCCTCCTACAGCTCAATGCTGCAGTAATTTGAACTTTTCAAGGCTTGAATAAAAACTCAAAAGCACCAGGAGACATCTGCTGAATGCCCCAAGGTGCCTTGTGGGGCGGCAGTGGCTCAGGGGTAGAGTGCCTGGATGGTAACCGTAAGGTTGCCAGTTCAAACCCGGGCTCCCCCAGAGTTACTGTCAAAGTGTCCTTGAGCAAGACACTGAACCCCTAATTGCTCCCGATGTGCTAGTTGGTGCCTTGCATGGTTTCCGCTGCCATCGGTGTATGAATGGGTGAATGTAATGCACAATCTCTGTAAAGCACCTTGGATAAAGGCGCGTAGCGCCTTTATCCAAGGTGCTTTACAGAGATTGTGCATGCACCATTTACCATTTATGTTAAATTGGACATTTTCATGGTAAAAGGTTAGCTGGACAGGGTTCTTTCAGACATAAGCCCCAACCGTTACATCTCAGGAAACAGGGGGAGAGAGCACCCTCTCCCGATGGTCCTCCAGCACCTTGATGTCATGACATGGGACTTGAACCTGCCAACTGCCTGTAGCAGAGGCAACGGGTCAAGCGCTCCACACCATTACGCCAAGGCACCTTTGGGCATTCAGCAGATGTCTCCTGGTGCTTTTGAGTTTATATTTTTTATTCAAGCCTTGAAAAGTTCAAATTACTGCAGCATTGAGCTGTAGGAGGAACAGGACTTGAACATGGAATGTCTGTATTGAAAGCCTGATGATTAGACCATTGCACCATCAGTCAGACACTCTCAGGCTAAGTCTCCTGGTAATTTTGAAGTGATCTTTTGTTCGTTAGCCTTCAGTTAGTAAAGTTTAAATAACACAGAATCATATTAATCAGATGTTTCTTAGCGCTGTTGAGGTCTTCTTTTATATGATAGTGTAACAGCCGGGAATCGAACCCTGGTCTCCCACGTGGAAAGCCAACATCTTAACCACTACGACAATTAGAGTTTTGAGGTAGGCAGGCTGAGGCTGTGAGCCACTGCTAGAATAGCAGTAAATGAAGCTCAATAACTAGCATTACACTTTAGGAAGTGTGGGATTTGAACAACTCTCTGTGCTGAATAGCCCCTACTACACCATCACTCAGTAACATCTGCCTCTTTGTACTGTTGAAGCGATCATTTGTATGTTAGCCTTCAGATAGTAAAGTTGAAAGAATCAAGAGTTGAACATAGACTCACGTTCATCAGAGTGTAACACCCAGTAATCGAACACAGGTCCCCTGCACTGAAGGCCAACATCTTAACCACTAAGCCAAAGCAACTGCCTATGGCTGAGCCATAGGCAGTTGCTTTTTTCATTTTTTTCAAATCCTCAAAAATGATGAAAAACGGCGTGCTATAGTATGCCGTACGATATGGGCTATAGCACATTGTCCAAAATGATAAAAAACGAGGATACATTTTTTTATCAAAAATTAAAAAAACGATGGGCTATAACCCATCGTTTTTTTCATTTTTTCACTTTTTTTCAAATCCTCAAAAATGATGAAAAACGCCGTGCTATAGTATGCCGTACGATGTGGGCCTATAGCCCATGGTCCAAAATGATGAAAAACGAGGATAAAAAATTTAATTCAAAAATTCAAAAAACGATGGGCTATAACCCATCGTTTTTTTCATTTTTTCATTTTTTTCAAATCCTCAAAAATGATGAAAAACGGCGTGCTATCGTATGATCGTATGGGCTATAGCCCATGGTCCAAAATGATGACGTTCTCTCTACCGCAACATACTTAAAAGTATAGCGGTGTATGAGAATGGGTGTTGCGGAGGATGAGAAACATTAACATTGTGCTATAGGAGCAATGGGACTTGAACATAGAATGTCCGTACAGAGAGACTGATCATTAGACCATTGCACCATCAGTCAGACACACAGTGAACATCTCCTGGTAATTGTGTGTGTTAGCCCTCAGTTGGTAAAGTTGAAACACTCCAGCATTATAAAGCTATAGGAGAACAGGGATTTGAACATTTAGAGATGTATTAACTGAAGGCTCACAGCCTCAGCCTGATAACCTCAAAAGTCTCATATCTCCCCTGAGCCATAGGCAGTTGCTTTGGCTTAGTGGTTAAGATGTTGGCCTTCAGTGCAGGGGACCTGTGTTCGATTCCTGGGTGTTACACTCTGATGAACGTGAGTCTATGTTCAACTCTTGATTCTTTCAACTTTACTATCTGAAGGCTAACATACAAAAGATCGCTTCAACAGTACAAAGAGGCAGATGTTACTGAGTGATGTTGTAGTAGGGGCTATTCAGCACAGAGAGTTCATGTTCAAATCCCACTCTTCCTAAAGTTTAATGCTAGTTATTGAGCTTCATTTACTGCTATTCTAGCAGTGGCTCACAGCCTCAGCCTGACTACCTCAAAACTCTAATTGTCGTAGTGGTTAAGATGTTGGCTTTCCACGTGGGAGACCAGGGTTCGATTCCCGGCTATTACACTATCATACAAAAGAAGACCTCAACAACAGCGCTAAGAAACATCTGATTAATATGAGTCTGTGTTATTTAAACTTTACTGAAGGCTAACGCACAAAAGATCACTTCAAAATGACCAGGAGACTTTGCCTGAGAGTGTCTGACTGATGGTGCAGTGGTCTAATCATCAGGCTTTCAGTACAGACATTCCATGTTCAAGTCCTGTTCCTCCTACAGCTCAATGCTGCAGTAATTTGAACTTTTCAAGGCTTGAATAAAAACTCAAAAGCACCAGGAGACATCTGCTGAATGCCCCAAGGTGCCTTGTGGGGCGGCAGTGGCTCAGGGGTAGAGTGCCTGGATGGTAACCGTAAGGTTGCCAGTTCAAACCCGGGCTCCCCCAGAGTTACTGTCAAAGTGTCCTTGAGCAAGACACTGAACCCCTAATTGCTCCCGATGTGCTAGTTGGTGCCTTGCATGGTTTCCGCTGCCATCGGTGTATGAATGGGTGAATGTAATGCACAATCTCTGTAAAGCACCTTGGATAAAGGCGCGTAGCGCCTTTATCCAAGGTGCTTTACAGAGATTGTGCATGCACCATTTACCATTTATGTTAAATTGGACATTTTCATGGTAAAAGGTTAGCTGGACAGGGTTCTTTCAGACATAAGCCCCAACCGTTACATCTCAGGAAACAGGGGGAGAGAGCACCCTCTCCCGATGGTCCTCCAGCACCTTGATGTCATGACATGGGACTTGAACCTGCCAACTGCCTGTAGCAGAGGCAACGGGTCAAGCGCTCCACACCATTACGCCAAGGCACCTTTGGGCATTCAGCAGATGTCTCCTGGTGCTTTTGAGTTTATATTTTTTATTCAAGCCTTGAAAAGTTCAAATTACTGCAGCATTGAGCTGTAGGAGGAACAGGACTTGAACATGGAATGTCTGTATTGAAAGCCTGATGATTAGACCATTGCACCATCAGTCAGACACTCTCAGGCTAAGTCTCCTGGTAATTTTGAAGTGATCTTTTGTTCGTTAGCCTTCAGTTAGTAAAGTTTAAATAACACAGAATCATATTAATCAGATGTTTCTTAGCGCTGTTGAGGTCTTCTTTTATATGATAGTGTAACAGCCGGGAATCGAACCCTGGTCTCCCACGTGGAAAGCCAACATCTTAACCACTACGACAATTAGAGTTTTGAGGTAGGCAGGCTGAGGCTGTGAGCCACTGCTAGAATAGCAGTAAATGAAGCTCAATAACTAGCATTACACTTTAGGAAGTGTGGGATTTGAACAACTCTCTGTGCTGAATAGCCCCTACTACACCATCACTCAGTAACATCTGCCTCTTTGTACTGTTGAAGCGATCATTTGTATGTTAGCCTTCAGATAGTAAAGTTGAAAGAATCAAGAGTTGAACATAGACTCACGTTCATCAGAGTGTAACACCCAGTAATCGAACACAGGTCCCCTGCACTGAAGGCCAACATCTTAACCACTAAGCCAAAGCAACTGCCTATGGCTGAGCCATAGGCAGTTGCTTTTTTCATTTTTTCATTTTTTTCAAATCCTCAAAAATGATGAAAAACGGCGTGCTATAGTATGCCGTACGATATGGGCTATAGCCCATTGTCCAAAATGATAAAAAACGAGGATACATTTTTTTATCAAAAATTAAAAAAACGATGGGCTATAACCCATCGTTTTTTTCATTTTTTCACTTTTTTTCAAATCCTCAAAAATGATGAAAAACGCCGTGCTATAGTATGCCGTACGATGTGGGCCTATAGCCCATGGTCCAAAATGATGAAAAACGAGGATAAAAAAATTAATTCAAAAATTCAAAAAACGATGGGCTATAACCCATCGTTTTTTTCATTTTTTCATTTTTTTCAAATCCTCAAAAATGATGAAAAACGGCGTGCTATCGTATGATCGTATGGGCTATAGCCCATGGTCCAAAATGATGACGTTCTCTCTACCGCAACATACTTAAAATTATAGCGGTGTATGAGAATGGGTGTTGCGGAGGATGAGAAACATTAACATTGTGCTATAGGAGCAATGGGACTTGAACATAGAATGTCCGTACAGAGAGACTGATCATTAGACCATTGCACCATCAGTCAGACACACAGTGAACATCTCCTGGTAATTGTGTGTGTTAGCCCTCAGTTGGTAAAGTTGAAACACTCCAGCATTATAAAGCTATAGGAGAACAGGGATTTGAACATTTAGAGATGTATTAACTGAAGGCTCACAGCCTCAGCCTGATAACCTCAAAAGTCTCATATCTCCCCTGAGCCATAGGCAGTTGCTTTGGCTTAGTGGTTAAGATGTTGGCCTTCAGTGCAGGGGACCTGTGTTCGATTCCTGGGTGTTACACTCTGATGAACGTGAGTCTATGTTCAACTCTTGATTCTTTCAACTTTACTATCTGAAGGCTAACATACAAAAGATCGCTTCAACAGTACAAAGAGGCAGATGTTACTGAGTGATGTTGTAGTAGGGGCTATTCAGCACAGAGAGTTCATGTTCAAATCCCACTCTTCCTAAAGTTTAATGCTAGTTATTGAGCTTCATTTACTGCTATTCTAGCAGTGGCTCACAGCCTCAGCCTGACTACCTCAAAACTCTAATTGTCGTAGTGGTTAAGATGTTGGCTTTCCACGTGGGAGACCAGGGTTCGATTCCCGGCTATTACACTATCATACAAAAGAAGACCTCAACAACAGCGCTAAGAAACATCTGATTAATATGAGTCTGTGTTATTTAAACTTTACTGAAGGCTAACGCACAAAAGATCACTTCAAAATGACCAGGAGACTTTGCCTGAGAGTGTCTGACTGATGGTGCAGTGGTCTAATCATCAGGCTTTCAGTACAGACATTCCATGTTCAAGTCCTGTTCCTCCTACAGCTCAATGCTGCAGTAATTTGAACTTTTCAAGGCTTGAATAAAAACTCAAAAGCACCAGGAGACATCTGCTGAATGCCCCAAGGTGCCTTGTGGGGCGGCAGTGGCTCAGGGGTAGAGTGCCTGGATGGTAACCGTAAGGTTGCCAGTTCAAACCCGGGCTCCCCCAGAGTTACTGTCAAAGTGTCCTTGAGCAAGACACTGAACCCCTAATTGCTCCCGATGTGCTAGTTGGTGCCTTGCATGGTTTCCGCTGCCATCGGTGTATGAATGGGTGAATGTAATGCACAATCTCTGTAAAGCACCTTGGATAAAGGCGCGTAGCGCCTTTATCCAAGGTGCTTTACAGAGATTGTGCATGCACCATTTACCATTTATGTTAAATTGGACATTTTCATGGTAAAAGGTTAGCTGGACAGGGTTCTTTCAGACATAAGCCCCAACCGTTACATCTCAGGAAACAGGGGGAGAGAGCACCCTCTCCCGATGGTCCTCCAGCACCTTGATGTCATGACATGGGACTTGAACCTGCCAACTGCCTGTAGCAGAGGCAACGGGTCAAGCGCTCCACACCATTACGCCAAGGCACCTTTGGGCATTCAGCAGATGTCTCCTGGTGCTTTTGAGTTTATATTTTTTATTCAAGCCTTGAAAAGTTCAAATTACTGCAGCATTGAGCTGTAGGAGGAACAGGACTTGAACATGGAATGTCTGTATTGAAAGCCTGATGATTAGACCATTGCACCATCAGTCAGACACTCTCAGGCTAAGTCTCCTGGTAATTTTGAAGTGATCTTTTGTTCGTTAGCCTTCAGTTAGTAAAGTTTAAATAACACAGAATCATATTAATCAGATGTTTCTTAGCGCTGTTGAGGTCTTCTTTTATATGATAGTGTAACAGCCGGGAATCGAACCCTGGTCTCCCACGTGGAAAGCCAACATCTTAACCACTACGACAATTAGAGTTTTGAGGTAGGCAGGCTGAGGCTGTGAGCCACTGCTAGAATAGCAGTAAATGAAGCTCAATAACTAGCATTACACTTTAGGAAGTGTGGGATTTGAACAACTCTCTGTGCTGAATAGCCCCTACTACACCATCACTCAGTAACATCTGCCTCTTTGTACTGTTGAAGCGATCATTTGTATGTTAGCCTTCAGATAGTAAAGTTGAAAGAATCAAGAGTTGAACATAGACTCACGTTCATCAGAGTGTAACACCCAGTAATCGAACACAGGTCCCCTGCACTGAAGGCCAACATCTTAACCACTAAGCCAAAGCAACTGCCTATGGCTGAGCCATAGGCAGTTGCTTTTTTCATTTTTTCATTTTTTTCAAATCCTCAAAAATGATGAAAAACGGCGTGCTATAGTATGCCGTACGATATGGGCTATAGCCCATTGTCCAAAATGATAAAAAACGAGGATACATTTTTTTATCAAAAATTAAAAAAACGATGGGCTATAACCCATCGTTTTTTTCATTTTTTCACTTTTTTTCAAATCCTCAAAAATGATGAAAAACGCCGTGCTATAGTATGCCGTACGATGTGGGCCTATAGCCCATGGTCCAAAATGATGAAAAACGAGGATAAAAAAATTAATTCAAAAATTCAAAAAACGATGGGCTATAACCCATCGTTTTTTTCATTTTTTCATTTTTTTCAAATCCTCAAAAATGATGAAAAACGGCGTGCTATCGTATGATCGTATGGGCTATAGCCCATGGTCCAAAATGATGACGTTCTCTCTACCGCAACATACTTAAAAGTATAGCGGTGTATGAGAATGGGTGTTGCGGAGGATGAGAAACATTAACATTGTGCTATAGGAGCAATGGGACTTGAACATAGAATGTCCGTACAGAGAGACTGATCATTAGACCATTGCACCATCAGTCAGACACACAGTGAACATCTCCTGGTAATTGTGTGTGTTAGCCCTCAGTTGGTAAAGTTGAAACACTCCAGCATTATAAAGCTATAGGAGAACAGGGATTTGAACATTTAGAGATGTATTAACTGAAGGCTCACAGCCTCAGCCTGATAACCTCAAAAGTCTCATATCTCCCCTGAGCCATAGGCAGTTGCTTTGGCTTAGTGGTTAAGATGTTGGCCTTCAGTGCAGGGGACCTGTGTTCGATTCCTGGGTGTTACACTCTGATGAACGTGAGTCTATGTTCAACTCTTGATTCTTTCAACTTTACTATCTGAAGGCTAACATACAAAAGATCGCTTCAACAGTACAAAGAGGCAGATGTTACTGAGTGATGTTGTAGTAGGGGCTATTCAGCACAGAGAGTTCATGTTCAAATCCCACTCTTCCTAAAGTTTAATGCTAGTTATTGAGCTTCATTTACTGCTATTCTAGCAGTGGCTCACAGCCTCAGCCTGACTACCTCAAAACTCTAATTGTCGTAGTGGTTAAGATGTTGGCTTTCCACGTGGGAGACCAGGGTTCGATTCCCGGCTATTACACTATCATACAAAAGAAGACCTCAACAACAGCGCTAAGAAACATCTGATTAATATGAGTCTGTGTTATTTAAACTTTACTGAAGGCTAACGCACAAAAGATCACTTCAAAATGACCAGGAGACTTTGCCTGAGAGTGTCTGACTGATGGTGCAGTGGTCTAATCATCAGGCTTTCAGTACAGACATTCCATGTTCAAGTCCTGTTCCTCCTACAGCTCAATGCTGCAGTAATTTGAACTTTTCAAGGCTTGAATAAAAACTCAAAAGCACCAGGAGACATCTGCTGAATGCCCCAAGGTGCCTTGTGGGGCGGCAGTGGCTCAGGGGTAGAGTGCCTGGATGGTAACCGTAAGGTTGCCAGTTCAAACCCGGGCTCCCCCAGAGTTACTGTCAAAGTGTCCTTGAGCAAGACACTGAACCCCTAATTGCTCCCGATGTGCTAGTTGGTGCCTTGCATGGTTTCCGCTGCCATCGGTGTATGAATGGGTGAATGTAATGCACAATCTCTGTAAAGCACCTTGGATAAAGGCGCGTAGCGCCTTTATCCAAGGTGCTTTACAGAGATTGTGCATGCACCATTTACCATTTATGTTAAATTGGACATTTTCATGGTAAAAGGTTAGCTGGACAGGGTTCTTTCAGACATAAGCCCCAACCGTTACATCTCAGGAAACAGGGGGAGAGAGCACCCTCTCCCGATGGTCCTCCAGCACCTTGATGTCATGACATGGGACTTGAACCTGCCAACTGCCTGTAGCAGAGGCAACGGGTCAAGCGCTCCACACCATTACGCCAAGGCACCTTTGGGCATTCAGCAGATGTCTCCTGGTGCTTTTGAGTTTATATTTTTTATTCAAGCCTTGAAAAGTTCAAATTACTGCAGCATTGAGCTGTAGGAGGAACAGGACTTGAACATGGAATGTCTGTATTGAAAGCCTGATGATTAGACCATTGCACCATCAGTCAGACACTCTCAGGCTAAGTCTCCTGGTAATTTTGAAGTGATCTTTTGTTCGTTAGCCTTCAGTTAGTAAAGTTTAAATAACACAGAATCATATTAATCAGATGTTTCTTAGCGCTGTTGAGGTCTTCTTTTATATGATAGTGTAACAGCCGGGAATCGAACCCTGGTCTCCCACGTGGAAAGCCAACATCTTAACCACTACGACAATTAGAGTTTTGAGGTAGGCAGGCTGAGGCTGTGAGCCACTGCTAGAATAGCAGTAAATGAAGCTCAATAACTAGCATTACACTTTAGGAAGTGTGGGATTTGAACAACTCTCTGTGCTGAATAGCCCCTACTACACCATCACTCAGTAACATCTGCCTCTTTGTACTGTTGAAGCGATCATTTGTATGTTAGCCTTCAGATAGTAAAGTTGAAAGAATCAAGAGTTGAACATAGACTCACGTTCATCAGAGTGTAACACCCAGTAATCGAACACAGGTCCCCTGCACTGAAGGCCAACATCTTAACCACTAAGCCAAAGCAACTGCCTATGGCTGAGCCATAGGCAGTTGCTTTTTTCATTTTTTCATTTTTTTCAAATCCTCAAAAATGATGAAAAACGGCGTGCTATAGTATGCCGTACGATATGGGCTATAGCCCATTGTCCAAAATGATAAAAAACGAGGATACATTTTTTTATCAAAAATTAAAAAAACGATGGGCTATAACCCATCGTTTTTTTCATTTTTTCACTTTTTTTCAAATCCTCAAAAATGATGAAAAACGCCGTGCTATAGTATGCCGTACGATGTGGGCCTATAGCCCATGGTCCAAAATGATGAAAAACGAGGATAAAAAAATTAATTCAAAAATTCAAAAAACGATGGGCTATAACCCATCGTTTTTTTCATTTTTTCATTTTTTTCAAATCCTCAAAAATGATGAAAAACGGCGTGCTATCGTATGATCGTATGGGCTATAGCCCATGGTCCAAAATGATGACGTTCTCTCTACCGCAACATACTTAAAAGTATAGCGGTGTATGAGAATGGGTGTTGCGGAGGATGAGAAACATTAACATTGTGCTATAGGAGCAATGGGACTTGAACATAGAATGTCCGTACAGAGAGACTGATCATTAGACCATTGCACCATCAGTCAGACACACAGTGAACATCTCCTGGTAATTGTGTGTGTTAGCCCTCAGTTGGTAAAGTTGAAACACTCCAGCATTATAAAGCTATAGGAGAACAGGGATTTGAACATTTAGAGATGTATTAACTGAAGGCTCACAGCCTCAGCCTGATAACCTCAAAAGTCTCATATCTCCCCTGAGCCATAGGCAGTTGCTTTGGCTTAGTGGTTAAGATGTTGGCCTTCAGTGCAGGGGACCTGTGTTCGATTCCTGGGTGTTACACTCTGATGAACGTGAGTCTATGTTCAACTCTTGATTCTTTCAACTTTACTATCTGAAGGCTAACATACAAAAGATCGCTTCAACAGTACAAAGAGGCAGATGTTACTGAGTGATGTTGTAGTATAGGGGCTATTCAGCACAGAGAGTTCATGTTCAAATCCCACTCTTCCTAAAGTTTAATGCTAGTTATTGAGCTTCATTTACTGCTATTCTAGCAGTGGCTCACAGCCTCAGCCTGACTACCTCAAAACTCTAATTGTCGTAGTGGTTAAGATGTTGGCTTTCCACGTGGGAGACCAGGGTTCGATTCCCGGCTATTACACTATCATACAAAAGAAGACCTCAACAACAGCGCTAAGAAACATCTGATTAATATGGGTCTGTGTTATTTAAACTTTACTGAAGGCTAACGCACAAAAGATCACTTCAAAATTACCAGGAGACTTTGCCTGAGAGTGTCTGACTGATGGTGCAGTGGTCTAATCATCAGGCTTTCAGTACAGACATTCCATGTTCAAGTCCTGTTCCTCCTACAGCTCAATGCTGCAGTAATTTGAACTTTTCAAGGCTTGAATAAAAACTCAAAAGCACCAGGAGACATCTGCTGAATGCCCCAAGGTGCCTTGTGGGGCGGCAGTGGCTCAGGGGTAGAGTGCCTGGATGGTAACCGTAAGGTTGCCAGTTCAAACCCGGGCTCCCCCAGAGTTACTGTCAAAGTGTCCTTGAGCAAGACACTGAACCCCTAATTGCTCCCGATGTGCTAGTTGGTGCCTTGCATGGTTTCCGCTGCCATCGGTGTATGAATGGGTGAATGTAATGCACAATCTCTGTAAAGCACCTTGGATAAAGGCGCGTAGCGCCTTTATCCAAGGTGCTTTACAGAGATTGTGCATGCACCATTTACCATTTATGTTAAATTGGACATTTTCATGGTAAAAGGTTAGCTGGACAGGGTTCTTTCAGACATAAGCCCCAACCGTTACATCTCAGGAAACAGGGGGAGAGAGCACCCTCTCCCGATGGTCCTCCAGCACCTTGATGTCATGACATGGGACTTGAACCTGCCAACTGCCTGTAGCAGAGGCAACGGGTCAAGCGCTCCACACCATTACGCCAAGGCACCTTTGGGCATTCAGCAGATGTCTCCTGGTGCTTTTGAGTTTATATTTTTTATTCAAGCCTTGAAAAGTTCAAATTACTGCAGCATTGAGCTGTAGGAGGAACAGGACTTGAACATGGAATGTCTGTATTGAAAGCCTGATGATTAGACCATTGCACCATCAGTCAGACACTCTCAGGCTAAGTCTCCTGGTAATTTTGAAGTGATCTTTTGTTCGTTAGCCTTCAGTTAGTAAAGTTTAAATAACACAGAATCATATTAATCAGATGTTTCTTAGCGCTGTTGAGGTCTTCTTTTATATGATAGTGTAACAGCCGGGAATCGAACCCTGGTCTCCCACGTGGAAAGCCAACATCTTAACCACTACGACAATTAGAGTTTTGAGGTAGGCAGGCTGAGGCTGTGAGCCACTGCTAGAATAGCAGTAAATGAAGCTCAATAACTAGCATTACACTTTAGGAAGTGTGGGATTTGAACAACTCTCTGTGCTGAATAGCCCCTACTACACCATCACTCAGTAACATCTGCCTCTTTGTACTGTTGAAGCGATCATTTGTATGTTAGCCTTCAGATAGTAAAGTTGAAAGAATCAAGAGTTGAACATAGACTCACGTTCATCAGAGTGTAACACCCAGTAATCGAACACAGGTCCCCTGCACTGAAGGCCAACATCTTAACCACTAAGCCAAAGCAACTGCCTATGGCTGAGCCATAGGCAGTTGCTTTTTTCATTTTTTCATTTTTTTCAAATCCTCAAAAATGATGAAAAACGGCGTGCTATAGTATGCCGTACGATATGGGCTATAGCCCATTGTCCAAAATGATAAAAAACGAGGATACATTTTTTCATCAAAAATTAAAAAAAACGATGGGCTATAACCCATCGTTTTTTTCATTTTTTCACATTTTTTCAAATCCTCAAAAATGATGAAAAACGCCGTGCTATAGTATGCCGTACGATGTGGGCCTATAGCCCATGGTCCAAAATGATGAAAAACGAGGATAAAAAAATTAATTCAAAAATTCAAAAAACGATGGGCTATAACCCATCGTTTTTTTCATTTTTTCATTTTTTTCAAATCCTCAAAAATGATGAAAAACGGCGTGCTATCGTATGATCGTATGGGCTATAGCCCATGGTCCAAAATGATGACGTTCTCTCTACCGCAACATACTTAAAAGTATAGCGGTGTATGAGAATGGGTGTTGCGGAGGATGAGAAACATTAACATTGTGCTATAGGAGCAATGGGACTTGAACATAGAATGTCCGTACAGAGAGACTGATCATTAGACCATTGCACCATCAGTCAGACACACAGTGAACATCTCCTGGTAATTGTGTGTGTTAGCCCTCAGTTGGTAAAGTTGAAACACTCCAGCATTATAAAGCTATAGGAGAACAGGGATTTGAACATTTAGAGATGTATTAACTGAAGGCTCACAGCCTCAGCCTGATAACCTCAAAAGTCTCATATCTCCCCTGAGCCATAGGCAGTTGCTTTGGCTTAGTGGTTAAGATGTTGGCCTTCAGTGCAGGGGACCTGTGTTCGATTCCTGGGTGTTACACTCTGATGAACGTGAGTCTATGTTCAACTCTTGATTCTTTCAACTTTACTATCTGAAGGCTAACATACAAAAGATCGCTTCAACAGTACAAAGAGGCAGATGTTACTGAGTGATGTTGTAGTAGGGGCTATTCAGCACAGAGAGTTCATGTTCAAATCCCACTCTTCCTAAAGTTTAATGCTAGTTATTGAGCTTCATTTACTGCTATTCTAGCAGTGGCTCACAGCCTCAGCCTGACTACCTCAAAACTCTAATTGTCGTAGTGGTTAAGATGTTGGCTTTCCACGTGGGAGACCAGGGTTCGATTCCCGGCTATTACACTATCATACAAAAGAAGACCTCAACAACAGCGCTAAGAAACATCTGATTAATATGGGTCTGTGTTATTTAAACTTTACTGAAGGCTAACGCACAAAAGATCACTTCAAAATTACCAGGAGACTTTGCCTGAGAGTGTCTGACTGATGGTGCAGTGGTCTAATCATCAGGCTTTCAGTACAGACATTCCATGTTCAAGTCCTGTTCCTCCTACAGCTCAATGCTGCAGTAATTTGAACTTTTCAAGGCTTGAATAAAAACTCAAAAGCACCAGGAGACATCTGCTGAATGCCCCAAGGTGCCTTGTGGGGCGGCAGTGGCTCAGGGGTAGAGTGCCTGGATGGTAACCGTAAGGTTGCCAGTTCAAACCCGGGCTCCCCCAGAGTTACTGTCAAAGTGTCCTTGAGCAAGACACTGAACCCCTAATTGCTCCCGATGTGCTAGTTGGTGCCTTGCATGGTTTCCGCTGCCATCGGTGTATGAATGGGTGAATGTAATGCACAATCTCTGTAAAGCACCTTGGATAAAGGCGCGTAGCGCCTTTATCCAAGGTGCTTTACAGAGATTGTGCATGCACCATTTACCATTTATGTTAAATTGGACATTTTCATGGTAAAAGGTTAGCTGGACAGGGTTCTTTCAGACATAAGCCCCAACCGTTACATCTCAGGAAACAGGGGGAGAGAGCACCCTCTCCCGATGGTCCTCCAGCACCTTGATGTCATGACATGGGACTTGAACCTGCCAACTGCCTGTAGCAGAGGCAACGGGTCAATCGCTCCACACCATTACGCCAAGGCACCTTTGGGCATTCAGCAGATGTCTCCTGGTGCTTTTGAGTTTATATTTTTTATTCAAGCCTTGAAAAGTTCAAATTACTGCAGCATTGAGCTGTAGGAGGAACAGGACTTGAACATGGAATGTCTGTATTGAAAGCCTGATGATTAGACCATTGCACCATCAGTCAGACACTCTCAGGCTAAGTCTCCTGGTAATTTTAAAGTGATCTTTTGTTCGTTAGCCTTCAGTTAGTAAAGTTTAAATAACACAGAATCATATTAATCAGATGTTTCTTAGCGCTGTTGAGGTCTTCTTTTATATGATAGTGTAACAGCCGGGAATCGAACCCTGGTCTCCCACGTGGAAAGCCAACATCTTAACCACTACGACAATTAGAGTTTTGAGGTAGGCAGGCTGAGGCTGTGAGCCACTGCTAGAATAGCAGTAAATGAAGCTCAATAACTAGCATTACACTTTAGGAAGTGTGGGATTTGAACAACTCTCTGTGCTGAATAGCCCCTACTACACCATCACTCAGTAACATCTGCCTCTTTGTACTGTTGAAGCGATCATTTGTATGTTAGCCTTCAGATAGTAAAGTTGAAAGAATCAAGAGTTGAACATAGACTCACGTTCATCAGAGTGTAACACCCAGTAATCGAACACAGGTCCCCTGCACTGAAGGCCAACATCTTAACCACTAAGCCAAAGCAACTGCCTATGGCTGAGCCATAGGCAGTTGCTTTTTTCATTTTTTCATTTTTTTCAAATCCTCAAAAATGATGAAAAACGGCGTGCTATAGTATGCCGTACGATATGGGCTATAGCCCATTGTCCAAAATGATAAAAAACGAGGATACATTTTTTCATCAAAAATTAAAAAAAACGATGGGCTATAACCCATCGTTTTTTTCATTTTTTCACATTTTTTCAAATCCTCAAAAATGATGAAAAACGCCGTGCTATAGTATGCCGTACGATGTGGGCCTATAGCCCATGGTCCAAAATGATGAAAAACGAGGATAAAAAAATTAATTCAAAAATTCAAAAAACGATGGGCTATAACCCATCGTTTTTTTTCATTTTTTCATTTTTTTCAAATCCTCAAAAATGATGAAAAACGGCGTGCTATCGTATGATCGTATGGGCTATAGCCCATGGTCCAAAATGATGACGTTCTCTCTACCGCAACATACTTAAAAGTATAGCGGTGTATGAGAATGGGTGTTGCGGAGGATGAGAAACATTAACATTGTGCTATAGGAGCAATGGGACTTGAACATAGAATGTCCGTACAGAGAGACTGATCATTAGACCATTGCACCATCAGTCAGACACACAGTGAACATCTCCTGGTAATTGTGTGTGTTAGCCCTCAGTTGGTAAAGTTGAAACACTCCAGCATTATAAAGCTATAGGAGAACAGGGATTTGAACATTTAGAGATGTATTAACTGAAGGCTCACAGCCTCAGCCTGATAACCTCAAAAGTCTCATATCTCCCCTGAGCCATAGGCAGTTGCTTTGGCTTAGTGGTTAAGATGTTGGCCTTCAGTGCAGGGGACCTGTGTTCGATTCCTGGGTGTTACACTCTGATGAACGTGAGTCTATGTTCAACTCTTGATTCTTTCAACTTTACTATCTGAAGGCTAACATACAAAAGATCGCTTCAACAGTACAAAGAGGCAGATGTTACTGAGTGATGTTGTAGTAGGGGCTATTCAGCACAGAGAGTTCATGTTCAAATCCCACTCTTCCTAAAGTTTAATGCTAGTTATTGAGCTTCATTTACTGCTATTCTAGCAGTGGCTCACAGCCTCAGCCTGACTACCTCAAAACTCTAATTGTCGTAGTGGTTAAGATGTTGGCTTTCCACGTGGGAGACCAGGGTTCGATTCCCGGCTATTACACTATCATACAAAAGAAGACCTCAACAACAGCGCTAAGAAACATCTGATTAATATGGGTCTGTGTTATTTAAACTTTACTGAAGGCTAACGCACAAAAGATCACTTCAAAATTACCAGGAGACTTTGCCTGAGAGTGTCTGACTGATGGTGCAGTGGTCTAATCATCAGGCTTTCAGTACAGACATTCCATGTTCAAGTCCTGTTCCTCCTACAGCTCAATGCTGCAGTAATTTGAACTTTTCAAGGCTTGAATAAAAACTCAAAAGCACCAGGAGACATCTGCTGAATGCCCCAAGGTGCCTTGTGGGGCGGCAGTGGCTCAGGGGTAGAGTGCCTGGATGGTAACCGTAAGGTTGCCAGTTCAAACCCGGGCTCCCCCAGAGTTACTGTCAAAGTGTCCTTGAGCAAGACACTGAACCCCTAATTGCTCCCGATGTGCTAGTTGGTGCCTTGCATGGTTTCCGCTGCCATCGGTGTATGAATGGGTGAATGTAATGCACAATCTCTGTAAAGCACCTTGGATAAAGGCGCGTAGCGCCTTTATCCAAGGTGCTTTACAGAGATTGTGCATGCACCATTTACCATTTATGTTAAATTGGACATTTTCATGGTAAAAGGTTAGCTGGACAGGGTTCTTTCAGACATAAGCCCCAACCGTTACATCTCAGGAAACAGGGGGAGAGAGCACCCTCTCCCGATGGTCCTCCAGCACCTTGATGTCATGACATGGGACTTGAACCTGCCAACTGCCTGTAGCAGAGGCAACGGGTCAAGCGCTCCACACCATTACGCCAAGGCACCTTTGGGCATTCAGCAGATGTCTCCTGGTGCTTTTGAGTTTATATTTTTTATTCAAGCCTTGAAAAGTTCAAATTACTGCAGCATTGAGCTGTAGGAGGAACAGGACTTGAACATGGAATGTCTGTATTGAAAGCCTGATGATTAGACCATTGCACCATCAGTCAGACACTCTCAGGCTAAGTCTCCTGGTAATTTTAAAGTGATCTTTTGTTCGTTAGCCTTCAGTTAGTAAAGTTTAAATAACACAGAATCATATTAATCAGATGTTTCTTAGCGCTGTTGAGGTCTTCTTTTATATGATAGTGTAACAGCCGGGAATCGAACCCTGGTCTCCCACGTGGAAAGCCAACATCTTAACCACTACGACAATTAGAGTTTTGAGGTAGGCAGGCTGAGGCTGTGAGCCACTGCTAGAATAGCAGTAAATGAAGCTCAATAACTAGCATTACACTTTAGGAAGTGTGGGATTTGAACAACTCTCTGTGCTGAATAGCCCCTACTACACCATCACTCAGTAACATCTGCCTCTTTGTACTGTTGAAGCGATCATTTGTATGTTAGCCTTCAGATAGTAAAGTTGAAAGAATCAAGAGTTGAACATAGACTCACGTTCATCAGAGTGTAACACCCAGTAATCGAACACAGGTCCCCTGCACTGAAGGCCAACATCTTAACCACTAAGCCAAAGCAACTGCCTATGGCTGAGCCATAGGCAGTTGCTTTTTTCATTTTTTCATTTTTTTCAAATCCTCAAAAATGATGAAAAACGGCGTGCTATAGTATGCCGTACGATATGGGCTATAGCCCATTGTCCAAAATGATAAAAAACGAGGATACATTTTTTCATCAAAAATTAAAAAAAACGATGGGCTATAACCCATCGTTTTTTTCATTTTTTCACATTTTTTCAAATCCTCAAAAATGATGAAAAACGCCGTGCTATAGTATGCCGTACGATGTGGGCCTATAGCCCATGGTCCAAAATGATGAAAAACGAGGATAAAAAAATTAATTCAAAAATTCAAAAAACGATGGGCTATAACCCATCGTTTTTTTTCATTTTTTCATTTTTTTCAAATCCTCAAAAATGATGAAAAACGGCGTGCTATCGTATGATCGTATGGGCTATAGCCCATGGTCCAAAATGATGACGTTCTCTCTACCGCAACATACTTAAAAGTATAGCGGTGTATGAGAATGGGTGTTGCGGAGGATGAGAAACATTAACATTGTGCTATAGGAGCAATGGGACTTGAACATAGAATGTCCGTACAGAGAGACTGATCATTAGACCATTGCACCATCAGTCAGACACACAGTGAACATCTCCTGGTAATTGTGTGTGTTAGCCCTCAGTTGGTAAAGTTGAAACACTCCAGCATTATAAAGCTATAGGAGAACAGGGATTTGAACATTTAGAGATGTATTAACTGAAGGCTCACAGCCTCAGCCTGATAACCTCAAAAGTCTCATATCTCCCCTGAGCCATAGGCAGTTGCTTTGGCTTAGTGGTTAAGATGTTGGCCTTCAGTGCAGGGGACCTGTGTTCGATTCCTGGGTGTTACACTCTGATGAACGTGAGTCTATGTTCAACTCTTGATTCTTTCAACTTTACTATCTGAAGGCTAACATACAAAAGATCGCTTCAACAGTACAAAGAGGCAGATGTTACTGAGTGATGTTGTAGTAGGGGCTATTCAGCACAGAGAGTTCATGTTCAAATCCCACTCTTCCTAAAGTTTAATGCTAGTTATTGAGCTTCATTTACTGCTATTCTAGCAGTGGCTCACAGCCTCAGCCTGACTACCTCAAAACTCTAATTGTCGTAGTGGTTAAGATGTTGGCTTTCCACGTGGGAGACCAGGGTTCGATTCCCGGCTATTACACTATCATACAAAAGAAGACCTCAACAACAGCGCTAAGAAACATCTGATTAATATGGGTCTGTGTTATTTAAACTTTACTGAAGGCTAACGCACAAAAGATCACTTCAAAATTACCAGGAGACTTTGCCTGAGAGTGTCTGACTGATGGTGCAGTGGTCTAATCATCAGGCTTTCAGTACAGACATTCCATGTTCAAGTCCTGTTCCTCCTACAGCTCAATGCTGCAGTAATTTGAACTTTTCAAGGCTTGAATAAAAACTCAAAAGCACCAGGAGACATCTGCTGAATGCCCCAAGGTGCCTTGTGGGGCGGCAGTGGCTCAGGGGTAGAGTGCCTGGATGGTAACCGTAAGGTTGCCAGTTCAAACCCGGGCTCCCCCAGAGTTACTGTCAAAGTGTCCTTGAGCAAGACACTGAACCCCTAATTGCTCCCGATGTGCTAGTTGGTGCCTTGCATGGTTTCCGCTGCCATCGGTGTATGAATGGGTGAATGTAATGCACAATCTCTGTAAAGCACCTTGGATAAAGGCGCGTAGCGCCTTTATCCAAGGTGCTTTACAGAGATTGTGCATGCACCATTTACCATTTATGTTAAATTGGACATTTTCATGGTAAAAGGTTAGCTGGACAGGGTTCTTTCAGACATAAGCCCCAACCGTTACATCTCAGGAAACAGGGGGAGAGAGCACCCTCTCCCGATGGTCCTCCAGCACCTTGATGTCATGACATGGGACTTGAACCTGCCAACTGCCTGTAGCAGAGGCAACGGGTCAAGCGCTCCACACCATTACGCCAAGGCACCTTTGGGCATTCAGCAGATGTCTCCTGGTGCTTTTGAGTTTATATTTTTTATTCAAGCCTTGAAAAGTTCAAATTACTGCAGCATTGAGCTGTAGGAGGAACAGGACTTGAACATGGAATGTCTGTATTGAAAGCCTGATGATTAGACCATTGCACCATCAGTCAGACACTCTCAGGCTAAGTCTCCTGGTAATTTTAAAGTGATCTTTTGTTCGTTAGCCTTCAGTTAGTAAAGTTTAAATAACACAGAATCATATTAATCAGATGTTTCTTAGCGCTGTTGAGGTCTTCTTTTATATGATAGTGTAACAGCCGGGAATCGAACCCTGGTCTCCCACGTGGAAAGCCAACATCTTAACCACTACGACAATTAGAGTTTTGAGGTAGGCAGGCTGAGGCTGTGAGCCACTGCTAGAATAGCAGTAAATGAAGCTCAATAACTAGCATTACACTTTAGGAAGTGTGGGATTTGAACAACTCTCTGTGCTGAATAGCCCCTACTACACCATCACTCAGTAACATCTGCCTCTTTGTACTGTTGAAGCGATCATTTGTATGTTAGCCTTCAGATAGTAAAGTTGAAAGAATCAAGAGTTGAACATAGACTCACGTTCATCAGAGTGTAACACCCAGTAATCGAACACAGGTCCCCTGCACTGAAGGCCAACATCTTAACCACTAAGCCAAAGCAACTGCCTATGGCTGAGCCATAGGCAGTTGCTTTTTTCATTTTTTCATTTTTTTCAAATCCTCAAAAATGATGAAAAACGGCGTGCTATAGTATGCCGTACGATATGGGCTATAGCCCATTGTCCAAAATGATAAAAAACGAGGATACATTTTTTCATCAAAAATTAAAAAAAACGATGGGCTATAACCCATCGTTTTTTTCATTTTTTCACATTTTTTCAAATCCTCAAAAATGATGAAAAACGCCGTGCTATAGTATGCCGTACGATGTGGGCCTATAGCCCATGGTCCAAAATGATGAAAAACGAGGATAAAAAAATTAATTCAAAAATTCAAAAAACGATGGGCTATAACCCATCGTTTTTTTCATTTTTTCATTTTTTTCAAATCCTCAAAAATGATGAAAAACGGCGTGCTATCGTATGATCGTATGGGCTATAGCCCATGGTCCAAAATGATGACGTTCTCTCTACCGCAACATACTTAAAAGTATAGCGGTGTATGAGAATGGGTGTTGCGGAGGATGAGAAACATTAACATTGTGCTATAGGAGCAATGGGACTTGAACATAGAATGTCCGTACAGAGAGACTGATCATTAGACCATTGCACCATCAGTCAGACACACAGTGAACATCTCCTGGTAATTGTGTGTGTTAGCCCTCAGTTGGTAAAGTTGAAACACTCCAGCATTATAAAGCTATAGGAGAACAGGGATTTGAACATTTAGAGATGTATTAACTGAAGGCTCACAGCCTCAGCCTGATAACCTCAAAAGTCTCATATCTCCCCTGAGCCATAGGCAGTTGCTTTGGCTTAGTGGTTAAGATGTTGGCCTTCAGTGCAGGGGACCTGTGTTCGATTCCTGGGTGTTACACTCTGATGAACGTGAGTCTATGTTCAACTCTTGATTCTTTCAACTTTACTATCTGAAGGCTAACATACAAAAGATCGCTTCAACAGTACAAAGAGGCAGATGTTACTGAGTGATGTTGTAGTAGGGGCTATTCAGCACAGAGAGTTCATGTTCAAATCCCACTCTTCCTAAAGTTTAATGCTAGTTATTGAGCTTCATTTACTGCTATTCTAGCAGTGGCTCACAGCCTCAGCCTGACTACCTCAAAACTCTAATTGTCGTAGTGGTTAAGATGTTGGCTTTCCACGTGGGAGACCAGGGTTCGATTCCCGGCTATTACACTATCATACAAAAGAAGACCTCAACAACAGCGCTAAGAAACATCTGATTAATATGGGTCTGTGTTATTTAAACTTTACTGAAGGCTAACGCACAAAAGATCACTTCAAAATTACCAGGAGACTTTGCCTGAGAGTGTCTGACTGATGGTGCAGTGGTCTAATCATCAGGCTTTCAGTACAGACATTCCATGTTCAAGTCCTGTTCCTCCTACAGCTCAATGCTGCAGTAATTTGAACTTTTCAAGGCTTGAATAAAAACTCAAAAGCACCAGGAGACATCTGCTGAATGCCCCAAGGTGCCTTGTGGGGCGGCAGTGGCTCAGGGGTAGAGTGCCTGGATGGTAACCGTAAGGTTGCCAGTTCAAACCCGGGCTCCCCCAGAGTTACTGTCAAAGTGTCCTTGAGCAAGACACTGAACCCCTAATTGCTCCCGATGTGCTAGTTGGTGCCTTGCATGGTTTCCGCTGCCATCGGTGTATGAATGGGTGAATGTAATGCACAATCTCTGTAAAGCACCTTGGATAAAGGCGCGTAGCGCCTTTATCCAAGGTGCTTTACAGAGATTGTGCATGCACCATTTACCATTTATGTTAAATTGGACATTTTCATGGTAAAAGGTTAGCTGGACAGGGTTCTTTCAGACATAAGCCCCAACCGTTACATCTCAGGAAACAGGGGGAGAGAGCACCCTCTCCCGATGGTCCTCCAGCACCTTGATGTCATGACATGGGACTTGAACCTGCCAACTGCCTGTAGCAGAGGCAACGGGTCAAGCGCTCCACACCATTACGCCAAGGCACCTTTGGGCATTCAGCAGATGTCTCCTGGTGCTTTTGAGTTTATATTTTTTATTCAAGCCTTGAAAAGTTCAAATTACTGCAGCATTGAGCTGTAGGAGGAACAGGACTTGAACATGGAATGTCTGTATTGAAAGCCTGATGATTAGACCATTGCACCATCAGTCAGACACTCTCAGGCTAAGTCTCCTGGTAATTTTGAAGTGATCTTTTGTTCGTTAGCCTTCAGTTAGTAAAGTTTAAATAACACAGAATCATATTAATCAGATGTTTCTTAGCGCTGTTGAGGTCTTCTTTTATATGATAGTGTAACAGCCGGGAATCGAACCCTGGTCTCCCACGTGGAAAGCCAACATCTTAACCACTACGACAATTAGAGTTTTGAGGTAGGCAGGCTGAGGCTGTGAGCCACTGCTAGAATAGCAGTAAATGAAGCTCAATAACTAGCATTACACTTTAGGAAGTGTGGGATTTGAACAACTCTCTGTGCTGAATAGCCCCTACTACACCATCACTCAGTAACATCTGCCTCTTTGTACTGTTGAAGCGATCATTTGTATGTTAGCCTTCAGATAGTAAAGTTGAAAGAATCAAGAGTTGAACATAGACTCACGTTCATCAGAGTGTAACACCCAGTAATCGAACACAGGTCCCCTGCACTGAAGGCCAACATCTTAACCACTAAGCCAAAGCAACTGCCTATGGCTGAGCCATAGGCAGTTGCTTTTTTCATTTTTTCATTTTTTTCAAATCCTCAAAAATGATGAAAAACGGCGTGCTATAGTATGCCGTACGATATGGGCTATAGCCCATTGTCCAAAATGATAAAAAACGAGGATACATTTTTTTATCAAAAATTAAAAAAACGATGGGCTATAACCCATCGTTTTTTTCATTTTTTCACTTTTTTTCAAATCCTCAAAAATGATGAAAAACGCCGTGCTATAGTATGCCGTACGATGTGGGCCTATAGCCCATGGTCCAAAATGATGAAAAACGAGGATAAAAAAATTAATTCAAAAATTCAAAAAACGATGGGCTATAACCCATCGTTTTTTTCATTTTTTCATTTTTTTCAAATCCTCAAAAATGATGAAAAACGGCGTGCTATCGTATGATCGTATGGGCTATAGCCCATGGTCCAAAATGATGACGTTCTCTCTACCGCAACATACTTAAAAGTATAGCGGTGTATGAGAATGGGTGTTGCGGAGGATGAGAAACATTAACATTGTGCTATAGGAGCAATGGGACTTGAACATAGAATGTCCGTACAGAGAGACTGATCATTAGACCATTGCACCATCAGTCAGACACACAGTGAACATCTCCTGGTAATTGTGTGTGTTAGCCCTCAGTTGGTAAAGTTGAAACACTCCAGCATTATAAAGCTATAGGAGAACAGGGATTTGAACATTTAGAGATGTATTAACTGAAGGCTCACAGCCTCAGCCTGATAACCTCAAAAGTCTCATATCTCCCCTGAGCCATAGGCAGTTGCTTTGGCTTAGTGGTTAAGATGTTGGCCTTCAGTGCAGGGGACCTGTGTTCGATTCCTGGGTGTTACACTCTGATGAACGTGAGTCTATGTTCAACTCTTGATTCTTTCAACTTTACTATCTGAAGGCTAACATACAAAAGATCGCTTCAACAGTACAAAGAGGCAGATGTTACTGAGTGATGTTGTAGTAGGGGCTATTCAGCACAGAGAGTTCATGTTCAAATCCCACTCTTCCTAAAGTTTAATGCTAGTTATTGAGCTTCATTTACTGCTATTCTAGCAGTGGCTCACAGCCTCAGCCTGACTACCTCAAAACTCTAATTGTCGTAGTGGTTAAGATGTTGGCTTTCCACGTGGGAGACCAGGGTTCGATTCCCGGCTATTACACTATCATACAAAAGAAGACCTCAACAACAGCGCTAAGAAACATCTGATTAATATGGGTCTGTGTTATTTAAACTTTACTGAAGGCTAACGCACAAAAGATCACTTCAAAATTACCAGGAGACTTTGCCTGAGAGTGTCTGACTGATGGTGCAGTGGTCTAATCATCAGGCTTTCAGTACAGACATTCCATGTTCAAGTCCTGTTCCTCCTACAGCTCAATGCTGCAGTAATTTGAACTTTTCAAGGCTTGAATAAAAACTCAAAAGCACCAGGAGACATCTGCTGAATGCCCCAAGGTGCCTTGTGGGGCGGCAGTGGCTCAGGGGTAGAGTGCCTGGATGGTAACCGTAAGGTTGCCAGTTCAAACCCGGGCTCCCCCAGAGTTACTGTCAAAGTGTCCTTGAGCAAGACACTGAACCCCTAATTGCTCCCGATGTGCTAGTTGGTGCCTTGCATGGTTTCCGCTGCCATCGGTGTATGAATGGGTGAATGTAATGCACAATCTCTGTAAAGCACCTTGGATAAAGGCGCGTAGCGCCTTTATCCAAGGTGCTTTACAGAGATTGTGCATGCACCATTTACCATTTATGTTAAATTGGACATTTTCATGGTAAAAGGTTAGCTGGACAGGGTTCTTTCAGACATAAGCCCCAACCGTTACATCTCAGGAAACAGGGGGAGAGAGCACCCTCTCCCGATGGTCCTCCAGCACCTTGATGTCATGACATGGGACTTGAACCTGCCAACTGCCTGTAGCAGAGGCAACGGGTCAAGCACTCCACACCATTACGCCAAGGCACCTTTGGGCATTCAGCAGATGTCTCCTGGTGCTTTTGAGTTTATATTTTTTATTCAAGCCTTGAAAAGTTCAAATTACTGCAGCATTGAGCTGTAGGAGGAACAGGACTTGAACATGGAATGTCTGTATTGAAAGCCTGATGATTAGACCATTGCACCATCAGTCAGACACTCTCAGGCTAAGTCTCCTGGTAATTTTGAAGTGATCTTTTGTTCGTTAGCCTTCAGTTAGTAAAGTTTAAATAACACAGAATCATATTAATCAGATGTTTCTTAGCGCTGTTGAGGTCTTCTTTTATATGATAGTGTAACAGCCGGGAATCGAACCCTGGTCTCCCACGTGGAAAGCCAACATCTTAACCACTAAGACAATTAGAGTTTTGAGGTAGGCAGGCTGAGGCTGTGAGCCACTGCTAGAATAGCAGTAAATGAAGCTCAATAACTAGCATTACACTTTAGGAAGTGTGGGATTTGAACAACTCTCTGTGCTGAATAGCCCCTACTACACCATCACTCAGTAACATCTGCCTCTTTGTACTGTTGAAGCGATCATTTGTATGTTAGCCTTCAGATAGTAAAGTTGAAAGAATCAAGAGTTGAACATAGACTCACGTTCATCAGAGTGTAACACCCAGTAATCGAACACAGGTCCCCTGCACTGAAGGCCAACATCTTAACCACTAAGCCAAAGCAACTGCCTATGGCTGAGCCATAGGCAGTTGCTTTTTTCATTTTTTCATTTTTTTCAAATCCTCAAAAATGATGAAAAACGGCGTGCTATAGTATGCCGTACGATATGGGCTATAGCCCATTGTCCAAAATGATAAAAAACGAGGATACATTTTTTTATCAAAAATTAAAAAAACGATGGGCTATAACCCATCGTTTTTTTCATTTTTTCACTTTTTTTCAAATCCTCAAAAATGATGAAAAACGCCGTGCTATAGTATGCCGTACGATGTGGGCCTATAGCCCATGGTCCAAAATGATGAAAAACGAGGATAAAAAAATTAATTCAAAAATTCAAAAAACGATGGGCTATAACCCATCGTTTTTTTCATTTTTTCATTTTTTTCAAATCCTCAAAAATGATGAAAAACGGCGTGCTATCGTATGATCGTATGGGCTATAGCCCATGGTCCAAAATGATGACGTTCTCTCTACCGCAACATACTTAAAAGTATAGCGGTGTATGAGAATGGGTGTTGCGGAGGATGAGAAACATTAACATTGTGCTATAGGAGCAATGGGACTTGAACATAGAATGTCCGTACAGAGAGACTGATCATTAGACCATTGCACCATCAGTCAGACACACAGTGAACATCTCCTGGTAATTGTGTGTGTTAGCCCTCAGTTGGTAAAGTTGAAACACTCCAGCATTATAAAGCTATAGGAGAACAGGGATTTGAACATTTAGAGATGTATTAACTGAAGGCTCACAGCCTCAGCCTGATAACCTCAAAAGTCTCATATCTCCCCTGAGCCATAGGCAGTTGCTTTGGCTTAGTGGTTAAGATGTTGGCCTTCAGTGCAGGGGACCTGTGTTCGATTCCTGGGTGTTACACTCTGATGAACGTGAGTCTATGTTCAACTCTTGATTCTTTCAACTTTACTATCTGAAGGCTAACATACAAAAGATCGCTTCAACAGTACAAAGAGGCAGATGTTACTGAGTGATGTTGTAGTAGGGGCTATTCAGCACAGAGAGTTCATGTTCAAATCCCACTCTTCCTAAAGTTTAATGCTAGTTATTGAGCTTCATTTACTGCTATTCTAGCAGTGGCTCACAGCCTCAGCCTGACTACCTCAAAACTCTAATTGTCGTAGTGGTTAAGATGTTGGCTTTCCACGTGGGAGACCAGGGTTCGATTCCCGGCTATTACACTATCATACAAAAGAAGACCTCAACAACAGCGCTAAGAAACATCTGATTAATATGGGTCTGTGTTATTTAAACTTTACTGAAGGCTAACGCACAAAAGATCACTTCAAAATTACCAGGAGACTTTGCCTGAGAGTGTCTGACTGATGGTGCAGTGGTCTAATCATCAGGCTTTCAGTACAGACATTCCATGTTCAAGTCCTGTTCCTCCTACAGCTCAATGCTGCAGTAATTTGAACTTTTCAAGGCTTGAATATAAACTCAAAAGCACCAGGAGACATCTGCTGAATGCCCCAAGGTGCCTTGTGGGGCGGCAGTGGCTCAGGGGTAGAGTGCCTGGATGGTAACCGTAAGGTTGCCAGTTCAAACCCGGGCTCCCCCAGAGTTACTGTCAAAGTGTCCTTGAGCAAGACACTGAACCCCTAATTGCTCCCGATGTGCTAGTTGGTGCCTTGCATGGTTTCCGCTGCCATCGGTGTATGAATGGGTGAATGTAATGCACAATCTCTGTAAAGCACCTTGGATAAAGGCGCGTAGCGCCTTTATCCAAGGTGCTTTACAGAGATTGTGCATGCACCATTTACCATTTATGTTAAATTGGACATTTTCATGGTAAAAGGTTAGCTGGACAGGGTTCTTTCAGACATAAGCCCCAACCGTTACATCTCAGGAAACAGGGGGAGAGAGCACCCTCTCCCGATGGTCCTCCAGCACCTTGATGTCATGACATGGGACTTGAACCTGCCAACTGCCTGTAGCAGAGGCAACGGGTCAAGCGCTCCACACCATTACGCCAAGGCACCTTTGGGCATTCAGCAGATGTCTCCTGGTGCTTTTGAGTTTATATTTTTTATTCAAGCCTTGAAAAGTTCAAATTACTGCAGCATTGAGCTGTAGGAGGAACAGGACTTGAACATGGAATGTCTGTATTGAAAGCCTGATGATTAGACCATTGCACCATCAGTCAGACACTCTCAGGCTAAGTCTCCTGGTAATTTTGAAGTGATCTTTTGTTCGTTAGCCTTCAGTTAGTAAAGTTTAAATAACACAGAATCATATTAATCAGATGTTTCTTAGCGCTGTTGAGGTCTTCTTTTATATGATAGTGTAACAGCCGGGAATCGAACCCTGGTCTCCCACGTGGAAAGCCAACATCTTAACCACTACGACAATTAGAGTTTTGAGGTAGGCAGGCTGAGGCTGTGAGCCACTGCTAGAATAGCAGTAAATGAAGCTCAATAACTAGCATTACACTTTAGGAAGTGTGGGATTTGAACAACTCTCTGTGCTGAATAGCCCCTACTACACCATCACTCAGTAACATCTGCCTCTTTGTACTGTTGAAGCGATCATTTGTATGTTAGCCTTCAGATAGTAAAGTTGAAAGAATCAAGAGTTGAACATAGACTCACGTTCATCAGAGTGTAACACCCAGTAATCGAACACAGGTCCCCTGCACTGAAGGCCAACATCTTAACCACTAAGCCAAAGCAACTGCCTATGGCTGAGCCATAGGCAGTTGCTTTTTTCATTTTTTCATTTTTTTCAAATCCTCAAAAATGATGAAAAACGGCGTGCTATAGTATGCCGTACGATATGGGCTATAGCCCATTGTCCAAAATGATAAAAAACGAGGATACATTTTTTTATCAAAAATTAAAAAAACGATGGGCTATAACCCATCGTTTTTTTCATTTTTTCACTTTTTTTCAAATCCTCAAAAATGATGAAAAACGCCGTGCTATAGTATGCCGTACGATGTGGGCCTATAGCCCATGGTCCAAAATGATGAAAAACGAGGATAAAAAAATTAATTCAAAAATTCAAAAAACGATGGGCTATAACCCATCGTTTTTTTCATTTTTTTCAAATCCTCAAAAATGATGAAAAACGGCGTGCTATCGTATGATCGTATGGGCTATAGCCCATGGTCCAAAATGATGACGTTCTCTCTACCGCAACATACTTAAAAGTATAGCGGTGTATGAGAATGGGTGTTGCGGAGGATGAGAAACATTAACATTGTGCTATAGGAGCAATGGGACTTGAACATAGAATGTCCGTACAGAGAGACTGATCATTAGACCATTGCACCATCAGTCAGACACACAGTGAACATCTCCTGGTAATTGTGTGTGTTAGCCCTCAGTTGGTAAAGTTGAAACACTCCAGCATTATAAAGCTATAGGAGAACAGGGATTTGAACATTTAGAGATGTATTAACTGAAGGCTCACAGCCTCAGCCTGATAACCTCAAAAGTCTCATATCTCCCCTGAGCCATAGGCAGTTGCTTTGGCTTAGTGGTTAAGATGTTGGCCTTCAGTGCAGGGGACCTGTGTTCGATTCCTGGGTGTTACACTCTGATGAACGTGAGTCTATGTTCAACTCTTGATTCTTTCAACTTTACTATCTGAAGGCTAACATACAAAAGATCGCTTCAACAGTACAAAGAGGCAGATGTTACTGAGTGATGTTGTAGTAGGGGCTATTCAGCACAGAGAGTTCATGTTCAAATCCCACTCTTCCTAAAGTTTAATGCTAGTTATTGAGCTTCATTTACTGCTATTCTAGCAGTGGCTCACAGCCTCAGCCTGACTACCTCAAAACTCTAATTGTCGTAGTGGTTAAGATGTTGGCTTTCCACGTGGGAGACCAGGGTTCGATTCCCGGCTATTACACTATCATACAAAAGAAGACCTCAACAACAGCGCTAAGAAACATCTGATTAATATGGGTCTGTGTTATTTAAACTTTACTGAAGGCTAACGCACAAAAGATCACTTCAAAATTACCAGGAGACTTTGCCTGAGAGTGTCTGACTGATGGTGCAGTGGTCTAATCATCAGGCTTTCAGTACAGACATTCCATGTTCAAGTCCTGTTCCTCCTACAGCTCAATGCTGCAGTAATTTGAACTTTTCAAGGCTTGAATAAAAAATATAAACTCAAAAGCACCAGGAGACATCTGCTGAATGCCCAAAGGTGCCTTGTGGGGCGGCAGTGGCTCAGGGGTAGAGTGCCTGGATGGTAACCGTAAGGTTGCCAGTTCAAACCCGGGCTCCCCCAGAGTTACTGTCAAAGTGTCCTTGAGCAAGACACTGAACCCCTAATTGCTCCCGATGTGCTAGTTGGTGCCTTGCATGGTTTCCGCTGCCATCGGTGTATGAATGGGTGAATGTAATGCACAATCTCTGTAAAGCACCTTGGATAAAGGCGCGTAGCGCCTTTATCCAAGGTGCTTTACAGAGATTGTGCATGCACCATTTACCATTTATGTTAAATTGGACATTTTCATGGTAAAAGGTTAGCTGGACAGGGTTCTTTCAGACATAAGCCCCAACCGTTACATCTCAGGAAACAGGGGGAGAGAGCACCCTCTCCCGATGGTCCTCCAGCACCTTGATGTCATGACATGGGACTTGAACCTGCCAACTGCCTGTAGCAGAGGCAACGGGTCAAGCGCTCCACACCATTACGCCAAGGCACCTTTGGGCATTCAGCAGATGTCTCCTGGTGCTTTTGAGTTTATATTTTTTATTCAAGCCTTGAAAAGTTCAAATTACTGCAGCATTGAGCTGTAGGAGGAACAGGACTTGAACATGGAATGTCTGTATTGAAAGCCTGATGATTAGACCATTGCACCATCAGTCAGACACTCTCAGGCTAAGTCTCCTGGTAATTTTGAAGTGATCTTTTGTTCGTTAGCCTTCAGTTAGTAAAGTTTAAATAACACAGAATCATATTAATCAGATGTTTCTTAGCGCTGTTGAGGTCTTCTTTTATATGATAGTGTAACAGCCGGGAATCGAACCCTGGTCTCCCACGTGGAAAGCCAACATCTTAACCACTACGACAATTAGAGTTTTGAGGTAGGCAGGCTGAGGCTGTGAGCCACTGCTAGAATAGCAGTAAATGAAGCTCAATAACTAGCATTACACTTTAGGAAGTGTGGGATTTGAACAACTCTCTGTGCTGAATAGCCCCTACTACACCATCACTCAGTAACATCTGCCTCTTTGTACTGTTGAAGCGATCATTTGTATGTTAGCCTTCAGATAGTAAAGTTGAAAGAATCAAGAGTTGAACATAGACTCACGTTCATCAGAGTGTAACACCCAGTAATCGAACACAGGTCCCCTGCACTGAAGGCCAACATCTTAACCACTAAGCCAAAGCAACTGCCTATGGCTGAGCCATAGGCAGTTGCTTTTTTCATTTTTTCATTTTTTTCAAATCCTCAAAAATGATGAAAAACGGCGTGCTATAGTATGCCGTACGATATGGGCTATAGCACATTGTCCAAAATGATAAAAAACGAGGATACATTTTTTTATCAAAAATAAAAAAAACGATGGGCTATAACCCATCGTTTTTTTCATTTTTTCACTTTTTTTCAAATCCTCAAAAATGATGAAAAACGCCGTGCTATAGTATGCCGTACGATGTGGGCCTATAGCCCATGGTCCAAAATGATGAAAAACGAGGATAAAAAAATTAATTCAAAAATTCAAAAAACGATGGGCTATAACCCATCGTTTTTTTCATTTTTTCATTTTTTTCAAATCCTCAAAAATGATGAAAAACGGCGTGCTATCGTATGATCGTATGGGCTATAGCCCATGGTCCAAAATGATGACGTTCTCTCTACCGCAACATACTTAAAAGTATAGCGGTGTATGAGAATGGGTGTTGCGGAGGATGAGAAACATTAACATTGTGCTATAGGAGCAATGGGACTTGAACATAGAATGTCCGTACAGAGAGACTGATCATTAGACCATTGCACCATCAGTCAGACACACAGTGAACATCTCCTGGTAATTGTGTGTGTTAGCCCTCAGTTGGTAAAGTTGAAACACTCCAGCATTATAAAGCTATAGGAGAACAGGGATTTGAACATTTAGAGATGTATTAACTGAAGGCTCACAGCCTCAGCCTGATAACCTCAAAAGTCTCATATCTCCCCTGAGCCATAGGCAGTTGCTTTGGCTTAGTGGTTAAGATGTTGGCCTTCAGTGCAGGGGACCTGTGTTCGATTCCTGGGTGTTACACTCTGATGAACGTGAGTCTATGTTCAACTCTTGATTCTTTCAACTTTACTATCTGAAGGCTAACATACAAAAGATCGCTTCAACAGTACAAAGAGGCAGATGTTACTGAGTGATGTTGTAGTAGGGGCTATTCAGCACAGAGAGTTCATGTTCAAATCCCACTCTTCCTAAAGTTTAATGCTAGTTATTGAGCTTCATTTACTGCTATTCTAGCAGTGGCTCACAGCCTCAGCCTGACTACCTCAAAACTCTAATTGTCGTAGTGGTTAAGATGTTGGCTTTCCACGTGGGAGACCAGGGTTCGATTCCCGGCTATTACACTATCATACAAAAGAAGACCTCAACAACAGCGCTAAGAAACATCTGATTAATATGGGTCTGTGTTATTTAAACTTTACTGAAGGCTAACGCACAAAAGATCACTTCAAAATTACCAGGAGACTTTGCCTGAGAGTGTCTGACTGATGGTGCAGTGGTCTAATCATCAGGCTTTCAGTACAGACATTCCATGTTCAAGTCCTGTTCCTCCTACAGCTCAATGCTGCAGTAATTTGAACTTTTCAAGGCTTGAATAAAAACTCAAAAGCACCAGGAGACATCTGCTGAATGCCCCAAGGTGCCTTGTGGGGCGGCAGTGGCTCAGGGGTAGAGTGCCTGGATGGTAACCGTAAGGTTGCCAGTTCAAACCCGGGCTCCCCCAGAGTTACTGTCAAAGTGTCCTTGAGCAAGACACTGAACCCCTAATTGCTCCCGATGTGCTAGTTGGTGCCTTGCATGGTTTCCGCTGCCATCGGTGTATGAATGGGTGAATGTAATGCACAATCTCTGTAAAGCACCTTGGATAAAGGCGCGTAGCGCCTTTATCCAAGGTGCTTTACAGAGATTGTGCATGCACCATTTACCATTTATGTTAAATTGGACATTTTCATGGTAAAAGGTTAGCTGGACAGGGTTCTTTCAGACATAAGCCCCAACCATTACATCTCAGGAAACAGGGGGAGAGAGCACCGTC